>NC_056749.1:757034234-757166734 GCF_019279795.1 Protopterus annectens
CTGTAGTACAAAAGTGCAATTTACAGTTAATGAATTATAATACAGGGTCATGAACAAGTGTAAAAGAAAGAAAGAAGTATTATATAATGCTGCACACTACAATTTCAAAATAACAATGAAAGTTGACAATTTTGTGATAATAGCTTAGAAACTGAAATGATGGCACTATAATTATATTAATTTACAAGGAAAAAAATAAGTATAAACTATAACATGAAAAAAGGAGTATGCACTACAGTGTATGTTGTATGTGATGGTTTAATAAAGATGTTTCTTGTTTAAAAAAGGGGCAGGAACTGAATAATTATTTACATTTTTATGATATATAGCAAGATATGAAAAGTATAATGTTTGTAATGTTACTTTCTTAATACAGTTTGATTAGTTTTCTATAAATGTAAATTTGCCTATGTCACAATAAAGGTGTTTAAAAAAAAATGAAAAACAGCTGAGATACAAGTTAGAAGGCTAACAGATAGGGAGTCTGAGTATATCCTTCCCAAATTCCTGCAGATGAGCCTGCAGCCAAGGAGCTGTGATTGAAAGCTGAAATGTCCTTGCCATGGTGGTGATGCTGTTGTAGGCCCATGGCCAGTACTGTTAACAGAAGCTACAAAGGTAAAGAATGAGTTTGTCTATGCAGTGTTAGTATAGGGGCTTTCCAGGTCTGACTGATAATGACCAAAAGGCCAGGAAGACAGCAACTTTGGCAATCATGGAACTAAAGTACTGAATATGGAGGAGTTACTATTAAAGATGGACTCAAGGAGATTCAGGCATACCATGCACTGACTCGAAAGGGACAGCAGAACAATGCTAGACTGTTTGCAGCAAAGGTGAAGAAATGCTCACTTCAAAAGGGGACAGAGTCATGGATGGAGAAAACAAAGTTATAAAAGAAGTCATCTTGCTAGCAACTGGGACTGGGTGTGACAGATTTGGAGTGCTTTTGCGAGGAAGAGTAGGGAAATATTGCCAAAACAAGATGCGCCATGCTGATAGACTCCTACCCAAGAAGACTGAATGCTGTAATTAAATCAAAAGGTGCTTCAACAAAGCATTAGTTTAAGTGTGTACACACTTATGCAACCAGCTTGTTGTACTTTTTTTTTTCCCCCCTAACAGATCTGTTTTTTAATTGAACGGGTTACAGGTCACATTAAAGGTGGGAAAAGTTTTGAAATGATTTGTGCTCTCATTTTTTATATGACAAAAACCTGGCATTTAACAGGGATGTTTACACTTCATACATATATATATATATATATATATATATATATATATTTATATATATTAGATATGGGTTGACTTCAGAATTTCAAAATACTAAAATCTCGAGGTTCAGAATATCGAACTCAGAACCTCGAGATCTTGGAATCTTGAAATTCTGAACCCCCCCCCACAAAGCAGTCAACAAAATATGTTTTTGTAAGGGGGCAAGCCCCTCTGCACCCCCACACCCCCCGCTACTTAAATATACCAACTCAGAGATCACACTACAGTAAGGAAAAGGGAAATCTCCCATTCTACGTTGTATGCTGATCTCCATTCAGGATTTTGAAGTTTTAAAACTTTGATAATATGGTCTTCGAGCATATGAATTTCAAAGCTTTAAGCTTTGAAATTCCGAAGGGGACCCATATGTGTGTGTGTGTGTGTGTGTGTGTGTGTGTGTGTATATATATATATGTGTGTGTGTGTGTGTGTGTGTGTATATATATATATATATGTGTGTGTGTGTGTGTGTGTGTGTGTGTGTATATATATATATGTGTGTGTGTGTGTGTGTGTGTGTGTGTGTGTGTGTGTGTGTGTGTGTGTGTGTGTATATATATATATATATATATATATATATATATATATATATATATATATATACACATACTTCTGAAACAGTCCTGCATATACATACTTCTGAAACAGTCCTGCTATACTGAAACCCAGTAATACAAGCAGTGGGGACACATGCAGATAGAAATCTGAACTTCTACCTCCAAGTAACCACACTGGTAATGAAAGCTTGTTTTGTGCATCATAAGTCATGACGACATTTTCAGATCTTAGGATTGTATGACAGCAATGTAAGCAAACCTACAACAGAACACTAATGGCATATAATGTTCTTTTTTGCATGTATCTCACCAGACACATGCAGCAGCTGGAGAGAACACAGAGGCTTCTCATCAAAAAAACACAGGGCCTAAAAATCATGCCATGATGTATGTGGGTAGAATAAAAAACATGTTACTGTTAAATGGATCATACAGGATAAGGTGACTTCTGCCTGGCCTCAATGCCGGTTTCTTACCCTGCCCTGATGGGACTAGTACATATTTACAAATCAGATATAGCTGATGACATCAGCAGTGAGAATATAGTAATAACTGTGTCCCACATGCTGGTGTAAAAGGTTCTCTGTAACATCAAGCAAGAGCATAAACACACACACACACACACACACACACACACACACACACACACACACACACACACATACACAGTTGACTACAGTGAAAACAGAACCCCTACCTAAGGGTACAGACTACAACACTCAGTATTTTATGAAAGTGCCATTGCACAGTTTTGATTTTTACAAGACTGCAGGTCAACATATAGTGGATGACAACAAGGTATGTTGAACAAAGATGCTGCAATGTCTGCATGAAATGGATATGTAGGCATATGGAGCTATCAAAATACTTTCAATCCATGGCATTGGAGCAGTAACTGTAGGATACACACTTCTGCTTTTTGAGCTAGACACACACACTTCACTGCAGTGAGAATAGAACCCTTAACTAAGTGCATAGACTACAGAATTCCTTACAGAATACAGAAATACTTTATGCAAGCGCCATGGCACAAGTCTGACTTTTACAAGACTGCAGGTCAACTTATAGTGGATAACAACAGCAAGGCATGTTGGAGAGAAGATGTTTGGAGGCCTACATAGTTTCATAGGTTTATAGGTTACTAGCCTAAAGGCCCTTGGCATTTACAAGCCTAGCCGTGTAAACACACAAGTACCCTTATTGAGCATAGAATGTTAGTAGAGAGATTTTGTAATCAGCATCTAATGGCCCTGTCCATGAGGGACATAAGTGCCACCCTAGGGATGAATTTACAATCACCCATCCCAGTTGTCAAGGTTGAGCTTGAATAGGGTCATTGAGGAGCACTGCTTCACATGCAGTGGGAGCTTATTATACTGGAATAGCAAATATTGGGAGATGTATCTATCTCTCACAGCATGTTTTGTTTATGTCACATGCTAGGTTGAGATTCCTGGAGCAAGTTATTCTTGTCCCATTTTATTTTCAGATGTCCAGCATTTCCAATAGGGTAGGTTATGGGACTGTTTTGTAGGCCAGGCATAGATTACCTCTCAGCAGCCTGCATGGCACTTTTACCTCTCAGCAGCCTGCATGGCACTTAGTACAGTGACAGCTATTTTAGTCTTTCCATGTTTGTCCTGTTTTCGAGGCCCTGGATTCTCTCAGTGACAAATCTCTGTTTCTCCACATGCTGCAGGTGTCTGATGAGGTACAGACATAAGGGAACATTGTACTCAATTAGTAGTCTGATAAGGCTAGTGTACAGCAGAGCTATGACCTCCCTGGTCCTGGATGCAATGGCCTTATTTATGAGGTGTGCAATGCAAAATGTGTGCTTCACCACTATGGACACACAGTGACTCAAGTGTAGATTGTTATCAACATGTGTCCCTCACTGTGTTTGATCTTAGAAGAATGCTGTGTATATCATAATTAGCAGGGGTACTTCACTGACAAAGGTAGCAATGAGACATGTTTTGCTTTAGGGTTCAGTCCTTGAGTTTGGCACCAATCATTTGCCTGTGTCAGCCCTTTCTGTAATATATTAACATAGTTGGAGACTCTATGACTGTGTCTAGTTGACAGTCAACTGCAAACTTGGTAAGCCACAGGCCATTTACCTTTTACTGGATTTAGAGGAATCATTTCCAAACAGTTGATGGCCCAGCACATATCCATGTAGTATTTCACTGGTAATTGGTCTAGTGGTGGAGGTGCAGTGCATAACTTGTGCATTCTGTTGGTGAACCAGTTAGCTATCTATCTAGGAATATGTGGATTAATCCCCAGATGGGACAGTTTCTCTTTGATAACTGAATAGGGGATAGTGTCAAAGGCCTTGGATAAATGAACATAGCAGTATATACTGTTATCCCTTATCCAGGTCTTTGGGGTCATTATCAAAAAAGTCCACAATATTTAATAAGCAAATCTACCCTTGACAAAAAACAAAATGGGTTGGGTCAAGTGTGCTGGAGGTCACCTATGTCCCCATGGATAAGGTTCATGCTAATCCCTTCCGTAGCCTTGCAGATAAGGCTTTTAGGCTTATAGGTCAATAGCTCTAGCTCTGTATGTTACCAGACTGACGTGCATTGCATATCACACAACCTTTGATACCGTATTTTCCAAAAAATAAGACCGGGCCTTGTACTCTTTCCCCCACCAAAATACACATTAGGGCTTATTATCAGAGGATGCCTTATTTACCCCCCCCCCGTACAATCTACATTTATTCATTTATTCATGTACAAAAATTGACATTTATTCATATACACAAATTGACATTTTTTTGGTACTTTTCTGTTATTGGGCAACAGTTCTAAGTAACGAGTTAACAGTTGTGTGAGAATTCTGCATAAACAGTACAACAAACATTTCAACTTCAGAATATCTACACCTTGGCTTTCACAGTGCAATATTTCATGCTTAACAGAAAGTGCAGAAAAATGTCAATGCATGTGTATTGGAGGAGGGGAATAAAACTGAAAGCAGAAGTAATTCATTCTGTTGCCCCGATAATTGAAAAGTTATTCCAATACAGTCATGTCATCTTCTTCTGGAACATTGTCATAAGTCTACAACCCTTGAGTTCTGGCCTGAATTTCTTGCAACTCCATTTCCTGTAGAGCCATTGGCCCCAATCTGTCACGCCTAGCAACAGAGCTCTCCTTAAATGAATACTGCTTGTCCAAATAGCCTGCTTGTAGTGCATTGTCAACACAGCTGTCAGTGATTTTATCCCATGAATTTTTCACCCAAGTCTCGACCTCTTGCAGGTAGAGCTTCACAAAGTTTCCATTCTGATTTCTCTCCATTCTATTTTCAATGTAGTCATGGAGTTCCATGTGCAAATTGTCCTTGAATGACTTTGTTTATTGCAATATCAAGTCTGGAGATAGGCAGTCATTCCGGCAGGAATCATTATTTGATCTATTCTTCTCCGTGCAAGGAATTTCTTCATGTCTTTAGTGTGGTGAGTGCTGTCTGAATCCCAGACTAACAGACCTCTTTCACCACCTCGCAAAACAAGTGGCAACATTACATCGACCCACTTCCTTATAACTGCTTATGTGCACCAGGCTTTTTCAGTTTCAAGAATGTAAATGCCTGAAACACATTTAGTCTTATCTTTCTTTCCCTTACTAATGATTAGAGGTGGGGTTTTCTTTCCATCTAGATGAATTGCCAAAATACAGGTAACATGTGCACTCTTGTAACCAGTAGAGGGAATTTAGATTGACGAGGCACCTCTCTGATCAATTGTTGTTTGAGATCCTTGGCCCATAAACACTGCAGTTTCATCCATAGCAAGCACATTGGAGAGTTGATATATAAAAAAGTCAATGCCATCAACAAAGGACTTGATCGCAAGTGCACGTTTAATAACTTCAGTATCTTCCAGTTTGAACAGTGTTGTTGATCTTCTTAGAGACCATTCATATCGCTGAAAGAAGCCATCCAACAAATGTTGTGATGCTTTGAATTCTTCTCAGGCTATTTCTAACTGTGGTGCCATTGCAAGGGCAAATGCTTGAATATCAGCCCTGCGCACAACCAAAGCCTTTGCTCTCCTGTTAGCAATCCATTCACATACGATGTCTTCCAGCTCAGGAAATAATGGTTGCCGACTTGATCCACACTTGCACTTCTTAGCATTTCACTCGTCGGCCTGTTGACTGAGGTTATCATATGCTGCACACCATTTTCGGACCATTCGGAGATCTAACTTTTTCTCTTTGCAGAAAGCTGTCAGATTCTTTACCCAGGAGTCCTCCATGATTCCTTTCTTGTACTTGATGGAATAGCACTTTCTTTTTGCACTCATCTTGTTGGGGGGACTTAATTGAAGACTTGCGAAACTGGAGTGGCAACACAAAAAGGTGACTGTTAAGAAGATACAACCACAGCCATTCGTTATAAAGTGCGTGTGTTTTATGAGTGTTTTTGACCAATCAAAGTATACCTGCCAGTGTCTATAGGCCAAGGATCTCAACAGTCAAGTGTGAGTGATGATTAGGGTTACAGTAAGAATTGTGGAGGACTCCCAGGGAAAGAATCTTATGACTTTCTGCAAAGGGAAGAAGTTGGGTGTCCGAATGGTCCAAAAATGGTGAGCAGAGTTTGATAACCTCAGTCAACGGGTGTCAATATTATTATTTTATAATTCAACACATTCATCATGGGGCTTATTTTTGGGGTAAGGCTTATATTACGACAACCCTGGAAAACCATGCTAGGCCTTATTCTCTGGTTAGGTCTTATTTATAAAGAAATACGGTATTAATGTCTGTAGTGTAGGAGATGTATGTGTGGAAAAAGTACTGAGACACCAATGTTGCAGTGCATGGGGGAGGCAACATATGGCTGTATTGTAAATATATGAAATATTATTTCATAGGGCTTTCAGTTTATGTGTCCACATGTAATTTCATGGCATAGACAGGAAATGGACAGCCAAACAGCAATAATACATAATAATAGTTACTATTACATAGTGCAGCAAGCAGTGATTGGCAGTCTTTGCACATATGAGATAGACATTTTCAATACTTCCCATGTCTGCATGCAGTTAAGCAGTGTGCAAATGCAAGCCACATTGTGAAAAGTCTGCAAGTTAGTACTGAGTCTATGAAGCACACCTGCTGCTTAATTGACTCTGTGGCAGCAGGTGTAAATGCATTGACACATTTCTTTTTGAGCCCAGATGATACTGGATTTGAATCCAGGTGGATCTAATACTTTTAATGACTTTAAAATAAACAGTGATAATGCAATGACATGAATTCTTTACAGATCATGTGTTGCTGTGTGTGTGTTGGCATAATGCAGCAGGGTTAAGTGGCATTGTGAGGAGATAACCAGAGCACTGTACCACCACTCACAGTTGCTGCACATTAGTGCAGGGTGCAAACATAGGGCCCAAAAAGTGAAGGGACCTTTTCTGCTGCTTGTGTGTGTTATGTGTTATTCTATTTTTGACCAAATTAAAGGTGTTAAAATGGGGTAGATAGGAAAATGGTGAAATGGGGAGCAATCAAGGGGAAGAGCAAAGGGAAAACAATACAGGAATGTGCAGGAGGGAGGTAGGAAAGAACCATAGTTATCCATTTCTTTAACACTGTAAAATGAAAATATGTGTAGAATTGAATTTGGACTGTCACCTCCACAAAAAGGGGTGACAACAATGCAGTCATGTTGTATAGCCAATTGGACTGAATCAAGTGTGTCAAGAAGACATGTGAAAAATGAAGAGCTATGTATGAGTTTTTTTTTTGGGACAGGTGACCATTTTATTTTTAATTCAGTTAGTGAAGACTGCTGCGTAAGGGATGTAGGTAGATGTAGGTATGTCTGGGTCAGGTAAGTTGAGTAGGTGAGGAAGCAAATGCAAACAAACAAGACAAGAGATAGGGACAGTGATAGACACAAAAGGTTTGAGGACACCATGAGTGAAGTAAGTGAGGGGACAATGCAAGCTCATGGACATCAAGACTGGAGACAGTGAAAATTAAGTCCTCACTCACTGGACTATCATCACTGTCCCCTTACTCCACTGGCAGCTGCAGAGCTTGATATCCCCTCCTCCTCCTATTGACCACAAGGAAGAGCATCCTCTCCATCCAGTGTAGGTGAATGACCCTACATACCATCCCTGGCAACTCCCTGCACGTGATGAAATCACCACTTCTGCCACTGCTCCTGCAAAGTACCACTTCATCAGCTTCTGGGGCAGTACTACATGATGCACAGGTAGTGCAGAGTCAGCAGAGGCAATACTGCCAGATTGGCTGCCATACATGCTGGGCATCAGTGCTGGAGCAGGGGCAGGCTGATCCACTGGGGCTAGCCTACCTAGTTGTGCTGTGGAGCATTTAGTGATGTGGTACACATGGATGACATTGAGACATTTTGATAACACATAAAAGAAAATAAAAACAAGAGAGTTAGGGGTTGGAGGATGAGAAAAAAAGAGATAAAATTAGTGCCATCATATGTGACATACAATGCATTAATACAATTATATAATTCTTTTATCTGAAGTATTGCATTTAAGTATATGTCCTAATAGTTGCACACTATACTACAGATAGCTGAAAGTAATCCTTGAAATGTGCATACATTTCACATATGCATGTTCTGATTATACAGATTACAGCAAGGCAATTGTGCTACTGGCATACAGTTTTTAATGTAATACAAACAGCAGTGAATCGTGGTATTTGAACTCATAACCTCTGACTGCAGTCTAATACTGGACTCTTACAACTGGTTTGTGCTACACACTAATGCATGCATACTTGCCTTTACATTTAAGATATGCAGGTTCAATTTGATACAACTCTATAAGAGACCAAAAAAGCTATCTTTAACTTTTAATGCTACAATGACACTTCCCTTCTGCTCCATACATACCACTTGCTTCCCTTCTGCTCCATATGTACCACTTGCTTCCCTCAGTCTCTCCAATCAAGCAATATGAGCCTGTCGACTGAACTCATGCTTGGTGGGAACTGGGGAAAGAACAGAAAAGCATTATGCATACCAGTCTTGCCTACATTTAGTTTTCCAAGTCTTACAATTTCTCTCTTATTGTCATACTTACACAGCTGTGGGATGTCTGCGCTATCAAATTCCTGCAGCCAATGGTTGAAAGTATCCCTTTTTCTCCTGTGTAGGTCATTAAGATGATGCCCACATTGGTCTCCAGTACATGGTATACCAGTAGAACTGGATACAGCTTTGGCCAAGCTATTCTACACCCCAGAATTATACTGGGAGCCAGAATAGTTGGCCTGAAGGCCTTTGGCTGTGATGATTACCAGGAGTCCAATAAATATCCTGGACACCTGGACACCCTACTTCTATGCCCTAAAGTGCACACCTTCCTCTCCAATGCCAGACATATTTACCAAACTACAGCAATGGAAACTGATGCTTTCTCACCAATTGCAGTTATCACGTTGCAAACCTAAGCAATGATGCCAACGAATTTTGCATGATATTAAGTGAAGCACAGCAGTGCCACGCAGGAAGGAATTAAATAACTGAAACTGGAAGGTTAATGTGACACTTGCCCTTTGTTTGAGGGGTGTCTACTGATGTAGCCTGGAAATATATATTGGAAACTGGAAACTTAACTGTTAGGTGAGATAAGTTTGCAGACGTACTGGGGGCATGAATATAATGACCAGACTTTTTTTTTTACTTTACACACTGAGGAAAATTTACTTTTACAGTGTGGGATTCAAACCATGGCATAAGGAACAAAATATTTTCTTCCACAACATTAATTTTCCATCTTTGTCACACTTTGTCAAGTGCTGCTCAGACATAGTCAGGGATCATACATAAATACAGGTGACAGTTTGAGCTGTTACACATGTATGTGTGTGAACTGACAAGGTTATTGGATATAGATACAGTTGTTTATGTGTCTTAGTTAATTATGTAAACCATGCAAGTCCAGATAGCTTAATTACAGTTACAGAAATATAGTAGACAGTAAAATCTCAGTCATACATCTGAAAACACAATAATGATGTCTCATCCCTCATACATATAATTCATATCAGCTCCACTACCTAAAGTGTTATAAGTGAGAACAAATATAATGGGAAGTGGAACCATACAAATGCCTGGAATATCCTGTATTAGAACCCCAAACCATGTGTATGGCAGTCCAACAGTTACACATTGTCACAAGTATGTTGAAATGACACGTCTGTTTTTTCAGTTAATTGCTATAAACTGCACTGTCACAACAGTAAAATAGGTTGCCCACCCTGTACTCCAGCTCTACACTTAACTGCTGCCACAGGGCTAGTTACATGAAATTCCCTAATTTTCTAATCATTCTAAAGGTCTCTGTTTTAACTGTGGCATAATGCCACTTTGTGGGCTTGTTGGGTGCCCAAAAAGTTAATAGAATGCATCTGGTTTCAATTATTCATTGTCTGAGTCCTGTCTGTAGGTGTTTGATGGAGACAGCTGCTGGGGAACCTTGCTAACTGCCACGCAATGCTGTGCAACATTGCCAAGCACACTTGATGGATGAAGTACAGAAATTACAACAAAGTATTATCACCTTTGCCCTTTTACAGGTGTTCTGTCTGTATCCTGGAAGCACACTAGTCCAGTTTGTGTACTGCTCCATTTGTGCAGACAAGATAAGCACAGCCATAATACCTGACATTCATTCTACTCCATGTCCAGTGTTTGCACTAAGAGACGCATCAAGCAAACACTGGCCCCGAAATAAAGAAGAAAAAAAGAAAAAGAAAAAGGACAAGCAGTTGAAATGAGGAAAAGCAATTATGAAAAACACATGACAAAATGTTGGTATATGAATACCGCGGCAGTAGCGTTGTTACCTCACAGCAAGAGATTCTCCTGTTCGATTCTCGGCTGGGCTTGGGAGTGCCTTGTGTGTGGAGTCTGCATGTCCTCCTTGCGGTTTGGTAGTGTTCGAAGGACATGCGTGCGTAAATGGGCGTGCCTTCATTGAAGGTTGGTTGTCGAGCTGGCACCTCAGTATTTCGTAAAAATCTACTGCCAATCATTAGCGGACTGGAGTTCCGCTGTGGCGACTCCTTACCGGGAAAAGCCGAAAGACAAACATGAGATATTTCTACATTTTTGGGTTGAAGATTGCTACAGTTAACAATACATTCCGATTGATTAGCTTATGTTAGAGTTGTGATCCAAGTTCTTGTTGAAAGTATAGTTAATGGACATATAAAGGGGAAATATATTACCCCCCCCCATGTTACTGTTAATTGTGCTGATGTCCTTACCTCTCTCAACTTCTTCCAGGACCATCTGGGCTTGCAGAGGATACCTTCATCTGCACAAGGTAAAAAAAACATTTTTGTGTCAGCACTGATGAGAAATTCAAAGAAATATTTTACTGTGTGATGCTGATGTCAAGACTGTTGTGTATATTGCTGTACCGTCTAATTGTGGCAGTGCTGTTGTTTTGTTAGCATATATTGGAGTATAGTAGTTTAGGTATTAATTTTTCCTCTGTTTATTGCTTATTATCACAGGTTATCCTGACAGTGGAAGTGTGGGACTTCTACCACCTGATGTCTGAATATCAGCAGACTCCGATGATGATGGTGGCCAAACACAGGCACAGTCGGGAGGTGCAGAGGTTGAATCTGACAAGGTGGTGGACGTACAGCCATCCCCTGACATTCTATCAGACACAACTTGTAAGCGTACGCCTACCCATTCCAGTGAGCCCACAGATATTGTGCAGGTGGAGGGTGAGACAACTGATCAGGGAAATGTGTTTACTGTGGCTTCAGTGCCATCAACTCTGGCTGTAGCCAAAGTGTGGGCAAGGTGCCATGCAGGAGGGTTGTAAGGGGTGATCGGAGGAGGCCTGCTGTCCATCCTCTACCTGATCCAGGTGTCTCTTCCTGTGCCACTCAACATATGTTTAGGGCTGTCATGCTCCCATTGGTCCTCCAGAGAAATGCTTAGGGTTGTAGATGTGGCATAGGCTGACATGTGACTGCCTCCACTATGTTGCCAATTCAATGGATTGGATGAATGACACATTAGAAGGAGTGGTATCTGTGATGGAACATCTGCTGGGGACGGCATCCTCATGGGTGTAGGTCAGCCACATCATCAGCTGTTCGCCAATGTGACTATGCCTGATCATGCTTCCATAGTGGCAGTACTTAAACTGCTCTCTCTGTGGGTGAACTGGCCACACCCAGACATGGCAGGCCATGAGGTGATGGTACTGAGCAAACAGAAGAGGGGAGCTCATCCATCAGACATGAGTCACATTTAGATATTAGCAGTGCATCTGACCATGGATGAGTATGTGCCTGGGCAACTCCTGGCAGGGCCAGTTATTGTGGTTGGGGATAACAATGAACTGCCACCTCTACCATGCATGGTTCACACCTGTCCAACATACCAAGATGTAGAGCTAGGCTATGTTCATGCAGACACAGACAATTTCACCTGGAGGCCCCCTACAGACATACACACACCAGTTAATGCAGTCCAGCTGTGCACCTTGTATCTTATTTGGTCTCACTGGCCATTTGTTGATTTATCCAAATGTCTGCCTGTTTTTCACTCACACACACACACTCACCAACCTTTTGTGTCAGCCTAGTGTTCCCCTCCCCCCAACACCCTGTGCAAGTGATGATAAATGTGCCATATCCATGTTTTGTATCTTTTGGATTTAGGGATACATAAAGCTTCTTGTCTGATGGTTAGACTGCATAGATAGCTTAGTGATTAGTATATCTGCATTTGTGATGTTGAACTGGTAACTGAACCTTTAACTTATATTGGTCTTAGAAAGGACAGGTGATAGCCTCAACATTTTCCAGCTTCATTGTGAATGATCTTGTGAGGGTTGTGAAGTCTGAAACTGCAGTGTGTAACATTATTTTCTAACTTCTCTCTTGATTTTCCAGTACAAACATATGGTGCTAAACTGAGAGAATGCAGTGACCATCACTACTTTTAAGAGGTATGATTGTGTTAATCTTTGATGCCTAGGGTTGCCACCCCTCTGTTTTTTTTTTCCGTACTATCCAAAAATCATATTGATTCTCTGGTAGTCCGGAAAACACTGTACAAACTCCGGTATTCTGTTTCAAAAAAGGAAACAGACTATCTGAGTTTGTAAATCGGTGATTTACTATGCTTTTTTATAGAAAAGCATAGTAAATCAGCTGAAAGCAGGCATTAGGAATGGAAAAAGAGGGCGTTCCCCACCAGGTGATGTCACAAAATGGGCAGAGTGTGGGCAGGAGAAAGAGTGGGATGGGCAGGGTTACTGTTGATGTGAGGGGTGTGGCCTTACTCCAGTTTTAGTCACAATGAAAAGTGGCAACTCTATTGATGCCTGAGGCTTACTACTTAATAATGGACACATACAAGTGAAAAGTCATTGCTGTGACATGTTAAGGTCATTTCTGTACAAATCTCCCACCTTTTTCTTGCTTACACTACCAAGTAACAACATGCAAGGAATATGCCAGTCATTCATATCATTACACAATACACTCCAGGTTCAACACTTACCTTGTAAATCCAGCATTTGCAGCAATTTTAGTTCAGGGCTGACTCTGTCTGATGCATGCCAATACATGGGGAGGTAAAGGCTGTGAAAGCTGCCTAGCATCAATGTTACTATATGTATAGGAGGAAGGTTTTCTGCCCTTAGGTGGTGGGTGAGTGTGCTATGCATTATCACTTAGCCAATGCAAGGATATATTAAGCAAAGCTACATCCACAGTAGCTGCTGGTTCACCCTCTGACTCCTCAACTGCATGTGGCTGTGATGACCTTGGCATTGGTGGTGGGATGTGTGCTCCTTTCCCTTCTTGATCCTGCTGAAGCTGTTTTGTCAGGATGATGTTGTGTAGCATGGCACATACTGTGACTATATCAGTACATGTCCATGGAGTGCACTGCAGGGCTCCCCCAGATGTATCTAGCCACCAGAATCATGACTTTAGCAGCCCAAACACGTGACCTATGATATTTTTGGTTTGAGCATGTGCCTCATTATGGTATATTTCAGCAGGGGTGTGTGCATTTCTGATGGATGTCATCAGCCATGGTTCCAGTGCATAACCTGCATCCCCCAGTAAATGACCCTGTGGGATATCCCTCCTAGTGAACATCAGATACAGTCGGGAGGTGTGCCAACAGATGTGATTTGTGGCAATTGCCAGGGTTGCCATCACATACATTCAAGATGATTCCCTTGGCATTACACTCAACTTGGCAGTTGAGTAGTAGCCCTTTCTGTTTATATAGAGCATACCCTGTTCCCTGGGTTGTGTGTTCAGTTCTACATGTGTGCAATCTATGTCACCCAATACTTCAGGGTAGTATGCTACAGTGTGGAACTCCTGCATATTTCTGGCCCTATCCTCAGGGGTATGGAGAAAATATATGTGGTGACTGGCATGATGGAGCATAGCATTCAGGAATTGATGGATGATCCTGGATGCTGATGCCTGTGACATCCCTAACATGTCCCCTGTTGGTTTCTGTAGCTATGATTGTAGGTGCTACACATACCTTTGTCTCCAATAGGATAGGTTCCCCTTGGTTTGCCCAGAGTCTGAGATGAGGACAACAGAGTTTCTGTAGTGTCTCTTTATCCACCCTGTAGCGCTGTATAATTTCCACATCATGTAGGTTGTGATAAGTTTCTTGGGGTCTGAAAACTCTTCTCCTTCTTGGCCGTGGTCTGTTAGCAGCAGCAGCAGCATAGACTTCAGCCTGTTACACATACACATGAATTAAAGCAACAGCAGCCCCTAACATTGTTTCTGTGTAGACTCCTTTCTGTGACTGTATTCCAGTAAGTTTTGGAATTTGCAGAAAAACCAGCACTGAGTCTACACGGTTGCTTTATAGCTTGTTGAATAGCTCCTCTATCTTGGATTGGTTGAGTAGCAAAAAGTTCAGCTGCTTATGCTGAAATTTGCATGCCATAGTGTTAATCTTGTTTGCACAGCTGTGCATGGCTCTACACACTGTGTAGAGCCACTTACTGAATCCCAAATGGTATGCTACCATACAGGCTTTATCAAATCTGGCTGTATAAATAAAAATATCACAATCCCTTGTGAAACATATGTGCAAAGCACTTTCCAGACTGCAGAAAATATTACATAACTGGCAAAAGTATAATCCAACAATGAAATTTACACAATGGCCATACTATGTAGAGAACGGTTAAAAGAGAAACATGAAAAACTCAAATCAAAAAAGAAAAAGAGATTCTGTCATTAATAATGCAGTTAGTGGTGCCAGAGGAAAAAGAAAAGGACAGTGAAACTGTCTTAGAAAAAGAGCTAGGGAAGTAGGTCACAGTGAAGACTGAAGAGAGGAAAAATCAACATTAAGAAATTAAACTCACCCTTTTTCAGTATAGTGTTCAAATCTGTCAAAATGATTGTTTTCTGTTTGAAAGAATAAATGAATCAAGGAAAAGAAGTAATGAAAAGGTGTACTACCTACGAAGTACACCATAACAGCAATCTACAAATGAAAGTACAATCAGTCCATTAAAGTCTCCGTTCCTGAGGCTTGTGATACATGGTCTTGTAGCACAAGGCAATGTCCACAAGGCTCTTAGGGCATCAACACTTGCATCCCAGATGCTCAGCTGACCTTTATTTTGGAACTACTGAAACAGCTTAAAACAAGTGTGTTTTTTTTTCAGGGCGACACTTCCCTGCACCTGTACAGACCTCAGAAATTATATATACACTGGATCCACAGTTCCACAATAAATATAATCTGCAATACTAAAGAAAGGAGGCATTTACCAAAACAGTGAACTCTGGTCTTAAGCAGAATCATTTCCCCCTCATACATGGACAATCAAATTATTTCCATGATGTATAGCTTTAAACCCATGTAAGTAAGTTGTCCACTCTGCACATCAGCAATTCAAAGATATATATCATGCAGTCTACAATATCCTCAACCCAAAGGAAAATGGAGAGACCTATTTAAACAATGTTGAATCATTACAGAAAGCAGAGTCAGTCACTGTTTCAGTTATATATAGAAGACTTAAGGTTTTTCCCTTTTCAGTCACATTGCTACTGCCTGAAAAATCAGTATAAAACAAATGGTATACTTCAAAGAATTTCATCAGAGGCAGAGGTAGTACTCTAATGGGAACTGTAGGAGACTATCAGACTAAAAAAAAGGAGAGAAAATATTAATTCAATATTTGGCAGAACGTTTATAGCCTGATGTCTAATTAGTCAATAACGTAGACACACTAAGATACGCAGCTCATGCGGATAACAGAAAGCTGCTTAGAAGAATAGCAGACATCCTATAAGACAGACACGTCAAAAATTACAGTTCCAGTAACAACAACCAGCTTTGTTACAATTCCTTCTGTAAAGAAAAGTTAGACAGTGTACATTGTGGTTGTCAAGAGCTGCTGAGTGAGGCTCCCCATATTGTATTTCCAAATAAATGTGTAGTGCAGGAAGAATTCACTCAAGAGAAATGTTAGATGCACAGTACAAACAGTTTTGTTAAATTTTAGTGTTGTTGTAGACAGTGAAAGTAAAAAGAAATATAAACTGGTCCAGTTGAAAACAAGATTCGGAAGTCTGAAAATTTTCTGTTAGTGACAATTTGCTTTGCATATGTAAAGACTGATGTAAATAGCCATTGACATGAATAATATGCACTGTTAGCGCATATGTATACATGTACATAATGCACATATATTTATCTCTCAGTTTCTCCTCTCTCTCTCTCTATTATATATATATATATATATATAGATATATATATATATATATATATATATATATATATATATATAATGTATTAATCCCTATCAGATTATCAACGTTTCAAAACTTTGAAAGTCTTATAGTCGGGACCATATGATTAAAGTTCTGAAACTTTGAACATTTTGAATGGAGATCACATAATAGCGAAGAACAGGTAATTTCCCTTTTCTGCAATGTAGTGTGATCTCGAAGTTGGTATATTTAATTAGCAGGGGGTGTGGGGATGAAGAGGGGCTTGCCTCCATACAAAAACATTAAAAACAGAATTGTTTTTTTTTTAAATGATCGAAGTTCAGAAACTTCGATTATATGGTCAAGCCATATGAATTATAAAGATTCAGAACTTCGATAATCTAACATAAATATATATATATATATATATATATATATATATATATATATTTGCATAAATCTATATCTGTATCTATATAAACATTGATAGACAATTACAGGTTTTCTGTCACAATCTTGAAGCCCACAGTACTGAAAATTATAATCCTCAGACCATGATACAAAAAGAGCAAAATGCTGAAGACAATATCAAACTTTCCCATGAAGAATCCACTTCAGCACCCGTTCCTTGGTCCATATCCATGCAGAACCCATGTTAACATGAATTTCTAGCTTCACAGAGGTAGGGGAAAATTGGTATTCAAGGTTTTTAGACATTTTGATCTTCAGTGTTTTGGTCTTTCAAATATTATGATCTCAGAATTACCATTTTCAAAATTATGGCCTTCAAGACCTTTGATGCCAAGGAGGATATTACATTTGGATATATATTTTTAATGCTAACAAGCTAGTTACAGTGGTTACCACGTCATATTATGCACCCTCACTTCTGGAAAAATCAGTTGGTACTGAGATCTCAGGGAAGCCAAACCACATCTGCTGTGTCTCTGTTATTTATTAGGCCTCCCGATAAGACAGCTTATACTGAGTTGAGAAATCTGTGTTCTTAGAAAGTGAAGCAGTACTAGAAATGCGAGTCTGAACTCCAAACATCAGCCAAACATTAGGAGATTAAGTACTGAACTGATCTTCTCAAGCAGTTTAAAAGGAAGCACATTACAGTTTTATCTAGCTCACACAAAGTAGCTTTAAAAATATTAAAAAGAAATACAAAAAAAAAAAAAATGGTGTGAAAGCAAGACTGTCCCTAATGATTTTCATTACTTTATTCAGGATTTGCAGAATCTGGTGACTCATGTTTATGACTTCACATTCTTAACTTTCTTCTTTGTTCTCCAGCCAGAAGCATAGCTATACTGAGGGAGATTGAGGAACAAATTACTCCAATCTCAGGGTATCTTCCAGTTGTACCCCATCTGCAGATCAAGTAAAAATTTCAAGTGAAAATTAAATTCTGGAAACAGTCTCTGTTGCAGAACAAAGACCGCTACCACAGCATCACTGGTGTTATGCAGGCACAAGTTTGTGTTGACAGAGATTGACTTCTTTAAATAGATCGTCAAAGACTGGTTCATGTCTAATGCCAACAAGCTGGCACGAGAATTAGGCCTTGTAATAAAAGGACTTGGGATCTTTCAAGCAACCATGGTGAAAGCCCCCAGATAACCCTGTTAACCAGACTCATTTTGTACTTTCAAATTTCTGAGATGTTAACCTTTTCAAAGTTAATTTTATGTCCTACATACCCCTTCAATGAAATGAAAACAAAATAATCCCAGAAGTGCTGATGTACCTCTGAGTTACTCCTAGCAACTATCAGCTGCTCTGCTTCTCTGACTCCATTACATGAAAATATAACCAACATTGTGACGTCACTGTCTGACATTTTAAAACCCAATTTCCATGCATATCTACAAATCTACAAAAACAACATGTACAAACACTTCCATATATGTTAATTGTGATAAGTGAAATAAATTTGCTAACGTGTCAGTATACGATAAAGGGTTATTCATATTTAAAGACGTGTATGCTTATTAAACAATTCAATGTGTCCATTACAAATCAAACATAACAATAAAAAGTCCAACTGCAGAGTTGCTAGTTTTTCTAATGGAATATGCACCATAACACCAACCAAAAGATACCTTATGAAGTAGATCAGTAAATATGAGAAAAATCAGGAATGTTGTGCAAAAATGAAGATAATTAAGAAAAATTGTTACAGGCAGTACAATCAGTTATACTGATGGGAACCGTTACTATCAATGATACAGATTTTTGCAGAACATCCCTAATTTTGCTCATATATTTGCACTGCCCATCACAGAATTTCATTTTACCTAGTAAATCGGGTGGGATTTCTGTTCCACACATTAGATCCACATGTTCCTCTTCTTCAAAAAGTTCCCTACAGGAGGAAGCATATTAACTTATGTTCTCTGCACCACCTCTAAGCAGAAAACTAAAACTGCGAAAAGCAGGAAAAAAAGTCAAAGTAGTAAACTGCTCTAGGAAGCAGAATAAAAAACTCACAGCTTTCCATGGTGGGAACAACCCCTATAATCTGCTCCATGGCATACCTCAAATGGAAATGCCATTCATCATTAATGACTTAAGTCCTCAATAATTATTCAGAAAAGTACCTCTTTTATGAACAGCAATCAAAAATTATGATGCATGGACCAAAAGTATGCTGCAAATAACATAATATTTGAAAGACCAATGGCTAGAATTTGAGGGAGTAGCGGAGACAGCTACCAACTGTACAGCCATTTGCAAGTACAGGCAGACAATGCTCATTACATATTTTAGATGTCCCAGACTACTAGAACCTAGTTGAAAAGAACTAATATCCTTTTTGTACAATGACATTTTAAAAAGGTAAGACCATTTTTCTTAAATTATGTCATTCTATAATAACAATGACCCACTCCTGCATATAGTTAATGCAGAATTTACCCAAGGCTGGCTTTGTTTAAACACTCAGGCTTTGCCCTCATGATGAAACGAAAACAACCATTAGTAAAATTCGCCATTACCCACACCTTCTTGTGGATTATTGTTAAAGTATATATTTTGCATATGTAAAACAACCATTACTATTTAAGACTAACAGAGTTTTGCCATTTTATGCATTTACATACTTCACAATGCATCACAATTCCTAAGCAAGTGTCAGTTACATGCTGTAAGATGCTTAAAACTGTGTTTGTCGAGGTGCCATGTTCTGAACAAAAGTTTGACTAAACTAATGGTCTATCCTGACATTTTTTAAATCACTAATGAATATTGTTGCTTATTCTTACATGGTGATAGAACCAAGATCTCGTTGATGGGTGAAAACTGAAAAAAAATCTTATGAAACTACAGCATACAACTGTTAGTGAAACCACAAGTTCATAGTCAAATTGTTTTATTGATAAAAGCTACTTTACCTTGCAAATTCCTGTTTTTACTGAATTTAATACGTTCATCTCAGAAAAAAATGAACTTCAGTGATTATCAAATTTAACCCACCAAAGCTATTTAACATTTGAAAATCCTTTTGCTGGCCTGCCTGCTGAAAGAGGTTTGAATGACTGTGCAGCAACCAAATACGTAAAGACTGCGGTGGTGGTGCTGCAGTAGCGTTGTCGCCTCACAGTAAGACGTTGTCCTGTTCGATTCTCAGCTAAAGCGTCTTCTGTGTGGAGACGTGCATGAATGGACGTATGTTTGTTGAAGGTTGTGCGTCAGAGCTGACAACTCGGTACGTAAAAATCTACTGCCAATCATTAGTGGACCGGAGTTCTGCTGTGGCGACCCCTAATTGGGAAAGGCCGAAAGACACAACAACTAAGGAATCGAAATAAATGAACTTCTCTTGGATATGGGCCATAAAGTACAGGGCATACAGAGTTTGTTTTCATTTACAAATGCGTATTATATATGGGTCAATGATTAAAAAAATAAAGTACATTTTGTGTCAAAAGGAAATATAATATATTAAAAGGTATAATTCCACAGATGTATACAAACAAAGGGTGCATGTGTTGAAGCATTTGTAGGCTAACAGTATGAAATGGATGAAAACTGAGGGTTAATGGTACAAAAGATGAAACAATCAGATACATAATTGTGACATGGCTGGCCTAGCAGAATCTGAGAAATTATAATGTGAAGTTAACTGAACACTAGAAAAGACGATACAAATCACCAGAGAGGCAATATGTTAATTTAAGAATGATAAATGATGTATGTGAGGTAAAAAGCAGAGTTATTGGCAAGTTTCATAAAAGGTATAATTCTGGTCAAATTAAATGAAGGCTTGAATAGAAGAGTGACAGTAAGCCAAGCAAGTTGATTAGGTGTGACTATCACCATAATGAGTCAAGCATTAGAAATACCATGGCAGAAGGTATAAGAGATGTAGCAGACTTGGCTGTAGCAATTAAAGAGGTTGCTTCTGAAAATGAGTGTAAAAAAAAGATTTTTTTTCTGGGTTCAGCCAATAAAGGGTTTGAAGTTGAAGCATACTGGCAAATTACTGTTCTTATTACTGAGATTCAAGGAGGTTCAAGACTGATACTGGGACAAACATTAGTGGGATATCAGGTGCTACACATACAGAAGGTTGTTATGATGTCAACAGATGCATGCAAACACAAGTGCAGTTGGTAGATGTCTAGCAATGTCTGAATGAAAGGGACACAAGTCTGAGTTTATGTGCTGGGTGGTCTGTACAGAAATAATCTGTTCAGCAGACATCATCATCTTTATCATCCTCTACTCCCTTTTCCTCATTTTCTACATGGGGTTGGGGTGTCACATTGACTGTTATCTCTTTCATTTCATTGCCACTTTTCTTACCTTTTTTGACAGGAATACCCGACTGTTGTAGATCTTCTCTTTCACAGTCCATCTCTTTGCTGGATGCCCTCATTTTTTCTTGCCTTCTTCCAACTCTCCAAAATCTTTTTACCACATTTTTTCCTGCTTTCCTGCATATGTGCCCAAACCACTGTAATTTGTTCTATATGACAGTCTCTGCAATTGTAGTTAAACTGTACTCTGCTCTGATGTCCACATTTCTCCATCTGTCTCACATTGTGCATTCTACCACCCATTTCAGGCACATCATCCCCATCACTTTTAGCATCCTCAACTGCTTTGCCTTCACTACCCAGGTTTCTGTGCCATACAGAATCACTGTCCATACCACTATTTTGTACATCTTACTTATTAAACTTCTTTGACATGTTTCTGCCACATACTACCCTTGACACTTTTGGACTAATTTGTGCAGCACCTATCTTTTTAGCTTTCACCTCCTCATTCAGACTTCACTTCATCTGACCACCATTCGCAGATACATGTAGCTGATAACCTGCTCCACTGTTTTTCCTTCAATATCATTTCTCAGCTTCTTCTGATTCCCCCAATTGCTGACATTACAGATGTTTTATCTGTACACAGTTTCAAACAATAAGCACAGTTTTGTGTTCCACTCCTTTTATCATTTGCAAAAGTTCCTGTTAAAGTCTAGTTGTAATGTCACATCATCCCAATGCAGCAACTTTGTCAAATCTGCCCTCTCTGGCCTCTTTACTTATGCAGTCCATAGCCATTAGAAAAAAGGATCATCTCAGCATTGAACCCTGATGCACTCCCATTTCCACTTTGAATTTATTTGTGTGTCTGAACAATGCTCATACTTGTTTCACTGGGCTCTTGTACCTACCTTCGCTGCGCTAATTCTATCAATGTTTCCGGAAATTTAAACCATCAAAGGACTGTCCCATAATCAGCTTTCATAGGACCTTATCATGCTTTTTATAATTCAAGGAATGCCCAGTTGAGCACTTTCATAATCCCCAGCGTCTCCTCCATTTGACTCATGGCAAACATGCAGTTGGTTGTGCTGTTTCCTGATCTAAATCCAAACTGTCTCAGTCACTCTCTAGCACTTTGTGTGACAGGAGCTTGATACTTCTGTACTGCTCATAGTTGCAAATGTCCCATTTGTTCTTGTACACGGACTGCTTATTCTTCAGTCGTGGGAGATGTCTTTCTCATCATATCTCAAAGAATACTTGTAAGAGCCATTCCTTTCCTAATCCACCAAACCTCTTAATTGTATCTGCTGCAACGTCAGTTGGGCCTTCTGCTTTCCCTGACCTCACTTTTAATAGTGCTTTTCATACACTTTCTAGGGTGGTTTCCTCTTTTATTGTTGTGCTTGAATGGAGCAGTACAGCTTCTGTGGGGTTTTCTTCACTCAGAAACAGAGGAAGGCATTCCTTCAGTCAACCTTTGCTGACCTTTGAGTGCAGATTTGTTTGTTGCTGTCCCTTTTAAAAGGCATCTGATAATCATCTTATCTTTCTGACATTGATTTGTGTCATCTACTGGGTCACTTTCCAGAAGCTGGTAGACTGTCTTTAATGCCTTGTTATTTGCTATTCTGTCTGCTTGTTAGCAGCCTGGCCTTTGTTTTTCCATCCCTCTCTTTTTCCTGCAGTACTTCTTTTTTGATAACTTCCTGGGCTTCTATATTCCACCCTGAGCTTTCTTTATGTACCTCACTTCCACACCTGGCTCAGCTGCATATATATTCTATAATCATCACCCATGCTGGTTTGAGGTGCTGACATTCTTCTTCAACTCCACCTATCTCCTCTTCTTCTTGAAGTAGTAGAACTCTAAGTATTTTATTGAACACCTGTGCTTTCACTCCAGTTTATTTCCAGGTCTTCAGCTTAGTGTCTGTTGACTGTAGAACCTACTCTAAGTGACCACTGCTTGCAGCTGATTGTGGCCATCAGTAGTTTATGCCAGGGATCAACAGCATCACAGGGGATTTTACTGCAATATTCTTTCCTTACTAGAAAGAAGTTTGTGTGAGTTGCATATTGTCCTTTTTGTAAGTGATCTTGAGACTGTTTTCTTGGAGAAACATACTGGCCACCATCAACCCATTTAACATTCAAAGTCTAGAATGACCTGTCAGTTTTTATTACAACTGCTCCACTCATGTGGACCTATGCACCCCTCATATCATGCTCTGTATGCCCATTTTCAAGCATTCAAGTATCTCATTATCAACACCAACTACTTTTATCAAGGAATAAAGTAAAAAATCCACTTGTATATGAGAAAACTAAGTTGCTGAAGCATTTAAGAAAAATGTAATCCAGACAGTTATAGACAATGCAGAGATGGCACCCCATTGTACACTAGATATGTCTATTGATAGTCTTAGAATTAAAAACATTATTTCCAACAACTGGAAAATTATCGAGGGTGGCAGTGACCATTCAACTTTTATGTATAAGAAAAATTGTAATATAACGCATTTGTTACAACATGTGATCCACATAAGTCAACATCATTAATGTAAGGTGCTTGGCAAAAGACAGCTGCTGAATTGTTTGGCAAACTACTACATATTGTTGTAGACTGTCTCTGGACATAGAAATTATTCATGTTGCAAACCATGTTTAACCAACAAACGATAGCTAGATTCAAAGATTATGTTATCAAGGTAGGTATTAATTATTGAACTAGTTACACAAAATGGTACATGGTTTATGACAATGAAGTTCCAGCAGTTTGTTGTTGACTGTGGCTCCACCAAATCCACACTATCCACAACCAAATAGTGAAGATGAGATGACAGTCCAAACCACCCAAAAGTACTAAGACACTCAGAACCCCACATTGCTCACCTGTCATGCAAAACTGCTCCATACAGTGCCACGGGAGTAGGCTAGTCACAGCTAATGTGTGGAAGACAAATGCAAGCCAATATGTCAATGCAGAGTTGAAACTGGAGCCTAGAGTTATTCTGTACAATACAGATAATTAACTAAAACATCACAGATTTGTATAAAACTTCTACAATTGACATATTCTGTACACCTGCTACTTATCAGACAACCAAGTCAATATGCCCACATAAAGCTGGGGAGGGAACTGGGGCAAACTGGATGCACCAGTGCAGAAAACTACTGAACCATGTTCATACATGGTTCAAATTATAGGTGGTATCAGACAAGTATCAACAGTATTGCAAAAAAAAAAAAAAAAAAAACTATGAAACTAGTTTGAGTCAAGAATAATGTTTAGCAAATATGTTTGTCTACTGAAAGATGAGCTACCATAATACAATATCTGACAGAAGGGTGGAAGTTCAAGTTCAACTAATGACAGGGACAGCCATGGGAAGGGGGACAGTCTACTTAAGCCCTGAAAGGTTTTCTGCAGATCAAGGGTAATTGTAATAGTTTGAACTGATTCTTCTTGAAATATTCCCAAAATAGAATTGGCCTTCCATGACAAAAGGAGGTACTGCCAACAAAGCTAGCTGGAATTTTGTAAATCATATGCCATTTGTGAATATCAAACCAATTTATATAAGATGTTTATGTTACAAATGTATTAGAACTGTATGTCATGTGTATATCAAACTGCTCTGTACAGATGTTTGTGTTGAAAAGGTATTTGTAAAGTGCTTGTTTTTAAAATGTAGCCACAATGTGCCCTACTGGAAGAGAACAGAAATGTTCTATTGTAACTGTTTAAATGTATATGTTAACAGAGGAAACCAGAGGGTTAACCTCAGTCTAGTAAATGTTAGAAAAATATTTGAAATTGAATCACTTTACATGCTATGCCAAAAAGAGGCTACCTCTCAGATTTTCAATGCAGCCAGAGACAAAAAGTCTGTGCTAGGAAGCATTCTGTATTGTCTTCAGAGTGAGGTAATATCTACTTTGGAAACATGAAGGAAGGTAATTGTTTTATGACTTTCGTCATCTGCCAAAGATCTAAGAAAAATCCCTTGTAGGAGTACTTTTACAGGTAGATACTAAATACCGCCAGCTTCAGAAATTGGGGTTTGCGTGAAAACCAGAAATCAAATGACAAAAAGTGATGTCTTTCTGCAAGCTCTCCCAGCAGTAATATTTTAGATATTATTTTGAGAAGTCTGAGTGAGACTGAGCATTCTGCATTATGTCTTGGACCTTACAACAATAAGAACCATTCACCACGTCTGTCTTGCTCTCTTAGTAAGTTACCAGGGAATAGTATAATTCTCTTGGATACAGTCAGGAATCTAGCAAAGCTTAGTTTAGATTGTGTTTTAATTTGTGTGAGCCTGTACTGCAATGTTATTTTAAATGTTTCCTGTGATTTTGAATTCTGATGTCACTGTGAATATATATTTAGTATTGCCTTGATCTTGTATTATTTATTATTAAATATATTTAAACCTTTCATTGTGGCTGTTTTGTGCAGCAATATTTAAGTTTTGTAAGTGCTTGCATATTTATTTGGTGACACTGTGTGGGCCAACAGCCTTGCTCTTGCTCAAACCACCATCTGTATTAATATTACACAGTAAAATTGGGGACCCTTTGTTAAGGGCCATAAAGTAGTTGATAAGGAGTGAGTGGTGGCAGTGGTAACTACCTTCTAGTCTGGGTAGAAGGGACCATAGATAGTAAACCTGTGCCAGCCTTCCCAGGTGTGTGAATGTGTAAGTCAAACCTCAAAAGTGTGCGTCTCAGCTAATTGGTCAGGGACACAAAGCACTGGTTGGACAGAGAGGATGCTGGAGGTCTTGGGTTGGTCACTCAGCTGAGATGTCAGCTCTATAGCTGTGCCAGTTGGGAGTCTTATTGGGGATCTGGAGGAAGAGGGAGAAACCAGCCCCGGACTGACTGTGGTCTCTTTGTACTCTTAAGGGAAATTGCATTTGATGCAGAGAACTGCATCTGAAAATACTGTGTGTACCTGTTATCCTCTGAATGAATGTCCCCAACTGTTGCTAGTGGTGAGGATTGAGGCTCCTTGATTACTGATTCACAGTGGTGGGTCATCACACCTTCTAATGGAGTCTAGAGCTTACCTTTAAGGAAACATAAGTTTACCAAGGTACATAAAATCAGAAATGAAAACACCACCATTCTTAAACCTCAGAATACCTCAACCTTTACAAATAAAGCCATTACAAATTGAAGTTAAAATACAAATTAATGGAATCTAAAAGTCACAAACACAAAATGCAGTAATGACTAAAGTTGTGCATTAAGAAGATAAGTGGATAGCTGGAACAGTGCATACAAAGATGTATTAGCTGTTTTACATCATAAGCTGCAGTATGAGTGAATGTATCATCAGCTTTTAATTAATTCCAGTTCCAGTCTTAATTAGATTCAGATGCAGGTTGATATAATCACCATCCCTATTACATGGTACATTAGTCTGGATCATTATAAAAGATGGAATTCAGAAACTCAGTATTCTGATCACATCATTAAAGAAAATTCACCCAACACCACTTCCTTTAAAACATACTAGATGCTATTTTTCTAGTTGTCTTTTATTTTATCCTAAATAAAATGATTCAGATAAAACATTGAAAACATTGCTACCAGTGTCCAGAAATAAATCAGTTTTTAGGGATAATTTAAGCAGTAGTTTAGGGATAATTTAAGCAGTAGTTTATCACCATTAATGAATAATTACTTTTTCTCCTTATTTCTCAGCCAAATGATCAACTTTGTTAATAACTGCACTTTAATGTTGCCATATTTTTTAAGTATTTATTGAAATGTATTTAATGTTTGACACCTATCTTTTATAACTGGTAAATGTTATGTCACACACCAATGTTGTTAAATAAAAAAAAAATAAATTGGATTGTAGGTTTCCTCAGGAGAATTCCTCTCAAACTCTCAGAGTCTTAGCACAAGAAATCTGGACAAAGCCAAGGAAACAAAGGCCCAAACAGACTCTTCAAATATTGTTCTTATAAACTTAGAACATTGCTAGAATAAGCATGTTTTGTGTTAACTTAGCATGCATTTTCTGAAGGTTATGAAATCGGAAACTCAAGTGCAAGTCATTAGTCCCTGCAATCCTCAAACATTTGCCAAAAAGTCAAAAATTGTATGAGGAACAGACTAAAAATAGGAGGTAAAAATCTGGACATTCTAAAAAATCTTAGTAGTCAAGATGAATGTTCAGGAGTCCATTTCTTTTGCAGTATACTTTGAGCACTGTATTTATTTTTTTATTTATTGACATTTGATTACCATAAAAGTCCAGCTGGGTAGGAGCCCATTTTCAGCAGAGGCCCAGAGAGAAAAGCTCTAAAGTATTAGAAAACATTTTAAGAATAATAATTTTATAGTCTTTAAAAATAATACAAAAAACAAATATAGTTTAAATATAACAAATTAGACATATGAAAACAGTAGTTAGGAACAGATTACAAGTTATATGATAATGATTTAGTAGTTAGACACATTTTAGCCAGTTTATAGAGAAATTAAAGGTAAGTTAGTATAATACAAACAGGAATTGCAATACCAAGTGAGAAGAGACCAAGGTTATGGTATATACAGAGAGAAAGCTAGAGGAGAGAAATTGATATAAGTACGGAAGTGAGTGAAGACGGGAGAGTAAAGGGATGAAAGGCATAAACAAGTATTTGCCTACATTTAGGGATATAGTTTATCCTGGTGTTGAGCAAGAACAGAGCCAGATTTTTTCTAGGAAGTCTTTCAGAATACTTTTGAGGGTAATGACCTGATATAACTAGAGAGCAGGAGTTCTAGTCCTTAGCAACATGGAATAAGGACAGACAATACCTAGCAGATGTGACAGGCTTGTGGACACACAGGAGTTTTTGGTCACTGGATCATAATGACCTGCTAGGAACATAGTTGTATAGAAAGTTATTTAGTGATTTATAAGCAGAATAATTCTGGATAATTTTTTAGGTGTTAAGAAGTGGTGTATATGTTAGTTGATGGGGTAGTTCTAACCAGTTTAGGCTTTTTACTGCTATACAGTGGTGGTTTCTATTTGCTGCAAATTTAGTAACTTTGTTATAGCACTGTTCAAGTTTTAATTTTTGTGAAGCCTTTACGTTAGTAAGGATGGGACCACCATAAAAAAGTGTTGGGAGGAGATAAACAGTGGCAAGTGTAATTTTAGCTGCATCAGTGAGAAAGGTTTTGGCTCTAGTAGGCAGCCTTAGTTTTTGGATGAGTTTTCTTATGCAATTTTGCATATATAGATAAAGTTTAAAATTATCATCCACTATCATCCCTAATAATATGTTACGAGAAATGACTTTGATGGTTGTATTACCAAGAGAAAGGAGATTTTTGGGCAATGTTATATAGGAATGCTGAAATGCTGTATGCTTAGCAAATGCAACTCTCAATGACTTCTGCAGAAGGAAGTGTTTAAACTAAAATATTTAAATCATGTACATGAAGTACAATTCTGTTTCAACAATTTTATAACATTTCATTTTAGGTTGTAATAGGAGACACATCACCTATCTAGTCTCCATATAAAAAAGCGTTGAACCACCGACTTCCTTTTTCCATAAATTTCCATTACCCCTGTCACTGGATTCTTTCATAAGTGAATTCTATTGATCAACAACTGTTACGTTAATAAGTACTTTTTTAGATCTAGGCAATAATTAGTACCTGCAGTCTGATATCAATACAAGCTTATCTTTGCTTTTCAATGTAATATATTACTTTCTTTAATCGGTATCTGGTTCTTCTGCCTATTCTTTCAACATGAAAAAGGGTATAAGAGTATGACATTTTTCAAAAGAGCAAGTTTATTTAACATTATAGTTCAGCTGAATATTGATAGTCAATCTATAATTCAGATTATCAAGTAGAAAAATTTGATTTACATTTTGATTTTTCTACTTTTGATCAACCATTCATGTTACCACTGTGCCTACACCCTAAAAATGACAGTGGGTATTGCATATGGCAGGATTTTCACACAGAAAACCATTCTTGATAAAAGAAAAAATATGCCCTTCAATGTGAAGAATTAAACCCTGATGGAAGAACCATAATATCAACAAAATTTAAATTAAAAGGAAAATAATTTTGACCAAAAGTATGAAGAGCATTATAATGTCCATCACTGAAATAAACAACTCAGGAGCTTGATAAAATCCAGCAAAGTCAAGTTTGAGGTTAAAATAGCTACCCAAGCCAAAGACAATCACAAAGCATTTTTAGTTATGCTGCTAATCTCAAAAGAACAATGCAGAAATGTAATGAGCTGACTGAAAATGCAGTCACCTAAATAACGATGCAGCAATGCATTGAGCCGATTGAGAATGATGTCACCTAAATAACGATGCAGCAATGCACTGAGCTGATTGAGAATGATGTCACCTAAATAGCAATGCAGCAATGCACTGAGCTGATTGAGAATGATGTCACCTAAATAACGATGCAGCAATGCACTGAGCTGATTGAGAATGATGTCACCTAAATAACGATGCAGCAATGTACTGAGCCAATTGAGAATGATGTCACCTAAATAGCGATGCAGCAATGCACGGAGCCAATTGAGAATTATGTCACCTAAATAATGATGCAACAATGCACTGAGCCGATTGAGAATGATGTTACCTAAATAACGATGCAGCAATGTACTGAGCTGATGGAGAATGATGTCACCTACACTGATGCTGAAGATATAGTTAATCTACAGGCTGATATATGTCGCTCAAATTTTACCCCTTTCTCCCCTGTATTTGTTCCTCATGATATATCTGAAACTGGATCACATCCAGCTATTATGCAAGACCAAGTCCTAAATTTGCTATCAAAACCTAAAAATACTACATCAGAGGGTGCAGACAATATCCCTGGATACATCTTGAAAAGCACAATGCATGATTTAGCTACAGCCATAACAACATTGTTCAATCTCACCCTCCATATAGGTTTTGTACCAAGTGAATGGAGAACAGCTATAGTCATTCTCTTGCTAAAGGGAAGACCTTCCACAGACCCAGGCAATTACAGACCCATAAGTCTGACCAGCTCATTTGCAAAGCCATAGAAAGACTTACCATGGAATTAATCAGTCGGTACATAGCGAGCCTCCAAATACTGGACCTGTCTCAGTTTGGATCTGTCAAGAGCAGGTCATGTTTACTGAGCCTGCTGGATTTTTTTTTTTGAGAGTTATTAAGGCAAGATGGTACATACCGCATAACTTGACCTTGTCGAAGAATTTGACACAATTTCCCACTCAGGCATAGTAGAAAAGTTAAGTAAACTGGAAATAAACTGGTCTCTCTCACAATCCTTCTGGACTGTCAACTGACTCATGGGTAGTACACAGATAATCAAGATAGGAGACGTTACCTCCACAAAGAGACCAGTCCATAGTTGAGTCCCCCAGGGTTTTGTGCTTTGACCTCTCCTGTTTAGAATCTACTTTTCTGAACTACAAGCCAATACCAAAGGGCTCTGGCTAACTATGTTTGCAGATGACTGCACACTAGGAGCAGTCATTGACTTCTCAAATAATTTAGCAATCCTGCAGGAAGGTTTGTCTCAAATAAATGACTTATCAAAATCATGGTCTGAAATTCCAAAAAATGTATTATTGTATCCTTTGGGAAGTCACCCACCCCAAGGAACTACAATTTTGACGATACACCCCTAAAAGTTGACCCAGTTGTTCAGGAGTTGAGAACTTATTTGGAGAGTGACCTAACTTTTGGCCAACATGTGTCTTTTGTTGAAAGAAAGTCCTTCTATATTACACTGTGTATAAACAAAGGGATTGTGTCTAGATCTAGGGACGTCATTTCCCCCCTTTACTCAGCTCTCTGTAGGCCAATCATTGAATATAATGCCCTCTCATGTATCTTTACAGACACCCTGAACAAGTGGAGTACCCACAGAGATACTTTACTAAAAGGATACAAGGCCTGAACAACATGTTCTACATGGACAGACTCAAAGCCCTGTCACTATACCTGGAATCTTACAGACTGCTAAGAGGAGATCTGTGTCTGACATACAAGGTACCTTCTGACTAATGGACGTATTACTCATCTGCAAGTCAAGTGGCATCAGAAATACTCAGTCTAGGGAACTAAATCTCTTCTGCAACATCAACAGATTGATTTGGAGGGACAGGTATATTGCACAGAGGACACCACTGCTATGGAACAGACTCCCAGCTACATAAAACAAATTTTGTCCATGTCCATTTTCAAATATAACTTAAATCTGTTGATGGAAAGCAGAAAATGTACCCCAGCACTGTCCCCTGTTCTTAAATGTTTTATCCCATGCATGGGACCCCTCAAATTATCTATAGCGTGATCCCATATGGTCTCATTAAGGGTTTTCTATATATGTGAATATATATATATATATATATATATATATATATATATATATATATATATATATATATATATCAGCCTTGGGATGTGTAAGACCAATTTATAACAAAATAGTACAGGTTGTTTTGAGCATAAAAAGGAAAATTGGCTATACTTAAAATGACCCATAAGGGCAGCATCGTACTTACCTATGAGCCTATGAATGTACAAGACATTTATGTTGTAGTCCAGCACAAAACTATCTCATATATTCTCTGATTAATGATGGTGGTTCAATTGTGAGAACTAGATATTATATACTTTTACAAAGAAAAATAGATGTCTATTGCAACTGTAGTAGACAAAAAAATGCTGCCAGTGTACGGTACAATGATGTTGGGGTGTCTGAGTAACAGGGACACATGCTCTTTCACTTGCCAAGCTTCACTCCTGTGATGCATGTGGTGTAAGCAACATTTATAAGGGTTAGATTAAAAATAAAATTAAACACACAACATCTGTTTTCTGCACAAGCAACAATAAAGCATGGCAATGTACTCGGTATAGAGGGCATCTCTTGATTCAATTTGATTCCTCTTCAGTTTACAGGAAGTAGGTATCAAAGGCTCTATTGGTCTCTGTTAACATTTTTCCTTATTATCCCATTCACCCATATAATAACATTTCACCCATATGATAACATTTCACCCATATGATAACATTTCCATGTTTGGGATTCCCGTTAATATTATGGGCAGAACAATAGCTCAGTGTTTAACATTTCTACTTAACAGTCCCAGGGTCTGGGATTCACTTCTGACCTCTGGTCAGTGAGTAGAGTTTGCATATTCTTTTCTGGTTTGAGTTGTTTTTCTGCAGGTATTCTTGTATCCTCCTGTGGTCATGATGGTGGAGTGGCTAAAGTAAACAGTGCATACATAGTTGATTCAAGTCATGACAGTAGAGTCAAATCATGGACTAGTCTGTTTACCCACTTAACAGACAAAGGAATTAAAACAAAACTATTCCAGTATAATTTATTTTAATCCTATTCTGATCAGCACCCACTAAAATTCAAGCAGTCTCATTATAGCCCGATACAAATTTATACGTGTTTATTTTTTGAATCAAAACCATTTAGAACCATTTCCTGGGTCAACACAGAAAGATTCATCTCAACATTAAAACCAGAACTACAGCCATACCTACAAAGTTGAGGTTCGTGACTGCAAATCTTTTCTTTTACTTATTTTATTGTGCTATTTTTCTGGCTTCCTGATAGGCCAATTAATCTGCAAATGTAATAACCATCAAGGGACTATAGAAGTAGACAATGGAATATGATATAGCATATCTATGACTGATAAAAAAATTACAATGCATTTCACTGCATAACATTTCATCACATTAGGTTGTAAGGATTGGGACTAGTACATGTGGATACTAATGTAGACACAGTCCAAGAAATATGTAGCAGTATTCTAGCTTTACAGTTAATCAATGCAGACTGCTACCTGAAAGGTGAGGGTAACAGACAGGTATGGCAGATGATGAGCCTGTGAAGATTCCCTGTATTAGCAGTTACATGATTCACATGTACAAAATAAAGCAATTTGTATCAGGAGTACAACACTGAGCCTCAAAATGAATTTCACAAGACCAGTAAAGTAATACATGAGATTATTACAGTATAAAGCTCTGGATTCTAGTAACTGCAGTAATCAACAATGCATTTCCAAAAAAAAACAACAAAGATAATCAGAGCCATCACTGTATCTATGACAACAATCAATGCTTTCCCCAGTGATTTGCTCATTAATACGCTTCTCACAACTAATGTTTCCTGTCTCCTGGAGATAAAACAGAAAGGTTGCCTGAGATAAGAGAGCCCATTTTTTTTAATTGAAAAATTACTGTATATACATGGGTAAAATAAATTGACCAATCCATAATTAATAAAAATGTTACGTTATGCTTCTACAGTGCATGAATTTCTGCAATCCATTAATTTTCCTTTTCCCTGCAAGCTAGTTTCAAAGATTACAATTTCAATGACTGGATTCTCCTTTATGGCACCTTATTAATGCCAGCTTTTTTAAAAATTGTGCTATCACTGTAAAAGTGCAGGTGCAGAAAGACAGCAAATACTATTTATCCATGCTCTGAAGGGGAGCTTAAACCAAGCACACCCCCAACTAAAGGGTTTATGGCCTACTGCTAAGGAGGTAATATAGACTGAATTCCATTCAGAATTTATCATCTTCTTTGTCTGACAGTTCAGCAAGCAAAATTAAGGTTGTGAGCTGCTAATAAGCCTCATCTTTTATTTGGGGTTTGATTTGCCTCAGTCTCCATTTACCTATTGTAGTAACCTGAGCTAGTCACTTAACCACCCAATAATCCCAGATCAGCCCTGAAGACAAGGTGGTGTTACCTCATTAACAAATGAATGGAAGAAAAAGGTGAATGCTGCAAAATCCTGTCACACTGAAAGTGCTGCACAGGCTGACAGATATATGAATATACAAAGTAGTAGAAAGTGAAACAAGTAGCTGGGTAATTTGGATTCAGCCATTTATAAATATGTATATTTTGAGGGTTGCCAACCATTTATGGATATGTATTCATTTGTGCATGGAGTTTTTAGCCTAATTGGCACAAGACTTCTATTGGTTGCATTTATCACATGGTTTGATGCCATGAACTATTTAATGGTGTCAATTAATTGTACCGGCAATTCTGATGAAGTCTTTGGTTAAGACGAAAGTGCTTGACTGTTGTACTTTGAAATAAAGGTGTCCTCATGTGCTGTTACCTTGCCTTCCTTCCTTTGGTTCTAATTTGGATGCAGTACAGTAGGCTTCACATTTACAGTGCAACAGACAGTGGAAGCTGGAGATTACAGAAAACCAACTCTGCATTCCTAGACTAGTCCTAAGTAAGGTGATTTGGTGACTTCTGCAGAGGTTTAAAGATTCAGAAACATCTGTAGAGTTAGTGCAGGTTATGTGAAAGGATACATTAGCACAACTTTGAAGTTTGGACAATGTTTGGACTGACAGCATTGTTTCCAGTGGAACTGGATGCCTGTTGGGGTTCTGCTCTAAACTCATTCATCTTTGTATTGGTGATGGACTACATCAGCAAACAGGTCAAATGGACAGAGAAAAAATGCTTCTGTATGTAGATGATGTGGCAGTACAAGCAGATTCAGATAATGAACTTCAATGAATGACAACAGATTTCAGTTTGTAATGCAAAACTGAAGACATACAGGATGAAAAAGACTACAGAAAAGGTGGTGCTTGCAGAGGCAAATGGGAGAAATAAGAAGAAGCTGAACAGTGAGCTAGAAGGGAAACAGTGAAATAGGTTAACAGTTTCAAGTATCTGGGAAGTTTGACTTCGGCAAAGAGAAGTCTGAATGAAAAGGTCAAAGCTAGAATCAGACATGCTACAGCCAACTTTCACAATGTGGCAGGGGTAGTGTGGGACAGAAAAATGCCCAAAAAGCTGAAAATCAAAGTGCACAAAACTGTGGTGTGAACAGTGCTTCTGTAAGGCACAAAAATCTGAGGCAGAGCAGATGAGAAAGCTTGAGGTGATGGAGATGAAGTACTGAAGGCAGAAAGTAGAACTGTGGGAGAGATGAAGAAATGAGGACATCAGACTGAAAGGCAAAGTAGCCCCAGTTGTAGAGAAGGTCAAAGAGAACAGATTACGTGGTTCGATCATATGTGCAGGAAAGCAGAGGATGATTTTGCAAAACTGATTTGGAACAGACAGGATGAAGCCAATAGGAGATGAGGTTCTCCTGCCAAGACATGAACAGATTGTGTGACAGAAGACCTACGACAGCAGAGTATGACTATGGAAGGTAGGACAGTGGCATTGAATCAAAAGAGGTGGAGATAGTTGACACAACACCCCATCACCATGTAAAAATGGGATTGATGATGACAAAGATGTTAGCAGACTAAACAAGAATACATTTTCTTTTTCAAGAGATAAAATGCAGCAATTGTAATACAACCTTGTAGCCAATAAAAGAGATCGCACAGGTAGAGGTGTTATCCTTCCTTGCTATTCAGTCTATTAAGTTTCAAAACATTTATGGGTGTTGAGTAATATTTTTATTCTTCATCATATAATTTTTAATTTTTTTATATACTTTTGCCTATTTGTCATATTAACAGTACTGATTGCTAGAACTACTCACGGAACTCATTTGTTATAGCACTTCTTTAACCTGTACAACAAGAACAGTTTATTGCTGCATTCATCTTCTTCTATGGCTGGGTGAGCACAGAGACCGAGATAAGTAAAATGCTGTGACAGGCACTGCTTCTCATTGAAATTCTGCAGAGAAGCTTCCAAGTGTATGTAATACTGTATGATGGACAGTGGGTTTAATAGGGTATCATACACTGCTACAGATATGAAGTGGACTAATTGGCACACATGCTACAGGAAACAATTGCTTCTTGCAGTTATAGTTCAGTGACATAGAGGGATAGCTCCAGTGGGACAGAGGGATAAAGATGTGACTATTGGCATTGCAATCTGTGGTCATTTAGAGGCTTGAGCAACTAATGGAGTAGCAGGGAGGAATGAGTGTAACTGCCTTGAGATGGAGGTTGCTTATAAATTATGTTCCCTAATAGGAGGAGTCATTAAAAGAGGTGCGTTCTCCAAAGATATAGATGAAGAGTGCAGGGAAAGGAGCGGGTAATGGCAAAAAAAAAAATGGATGTATGGAAACATGACCATTCTCCAGAGACCGACATATGGTCCATGACTGGCCTGTGGAAGTGGGGTACATGGACTGGTAAAATGAGGTCAAAGGGACCAACAAAATGATATGAAGGGGTAAAGCCCTGACTGTGACCAAGATTACTATGGTTTGACTGAGCAGCTGAGGTGTCAGAAATCAGGTAGGGTAAGGTGACACCACACAGCTGAAATTGATTCTGTCATCCTAGAGAGTGGGATTAAATTCTGTTGGCCACTATACTTATGCCTACTAGAAGATGGATGTTTTTTGGTACAAAATGTGGAAAGTTAGTAGTTTTTCAGTTATTAAGGGGAAGCACACCTGCAAGGCAAAATATGCTGTAGCTGGGCATGTACAGCAGTGTGGTTTTGCAAGCTGCACCTGTCTCCCATCATAGGTACTGGGGTGTATGGCCAATAAAACCAATCCTAGTATCTACCTGGATGATGGCCTGTCATGGCTGGCACTACTCCTGCAAGAGACACACTAAGGCTCTCTCAACCCAAATGGGAAAAACAAATGGGCCAATTAGATCAATTAACATCATCAGTAAGAGTTCTGTCATGATTTTACAGTATGAAAGTAGTGACAGAGGGAGTGTCATTCGAACCAAAAGAGAAACCAACGCTCTGTTCAGGCACTACACACAACATCATACTGCTAGATTTCAATTTTGTATTGTAGATAGAACTTTGGGTGACAGATCCAACAAACAGGGATGGCATTCCATTCTCAACAGAAATACTGGATTATCAAGCTAGGGCACTATTTTCTCCTGGTTTAAATGATCATTTATAACCAATTAATATATCCAGTATTGAATGTATTATCATACTTATGTTTTATTACTATATTTGCTATTTGGATCATCTATTTTTTATTTGTTATTTTTTGTTTTCTAGTTTGTATTTTTCATTCCAGTTTTTCTTTCAGGCAGTATTATGGGCATGCCTAAAATCCTTTGGAAGCACCTCATTGGTCTATGGACCTTATTTAAACCTACATTTGTGCATCATTTCCTGTTTGTACTTTTCTTGTTCCACTGAGGAAAGCCATGTTAGGCTGAAACCGGTCTGGATTATTGAATTGTTCGATATGTATTAAAACACTTAAAAGTTTTACCTTAGTGTTGCTGTAGTTTTGTTGCTGATATATACTGAGTTTTATGCTGGCATTTTTTCAGTTACTGATAGTTTGTTTTGCCTTGCACTTGGTTCCTACTTGCAGGGCTTCTCTCTTTTTCCAGTTTCATACAGCACAAGACAATAGTCTTGGATGGGTTCATTTTTATACAGTTTGCTAAATTAAGATACTTTGCAACACTCTGCTACCTATCAGAAGTGCAGAAGTATGACAACAGATACTACAAGTCCTGACAATGAAAATTAGGCAAAGATTAAAAAAAAAATAAAAAAATCAGCAGGAGACTATGATACTTTCCTACTTATGTGAATTACAAGCAGACTATGTAATCAGATAGACCAAGTCTGCACAGTCTACCACCAACTTAGAAGGCAGCTTGCCAGTTTGTTTTACAGTAGTGGTCTCCTTTCCTCCTTCTGCAGATAACCAAGACATCTAATGGGACATCTCTGACAAGTGGAAATTGTCACACAAGTCCAGCATCAGTATCTGCCCAAAATAAAGCAGTCCTGCAGTGGCATACCAGCCATGTTTTTTTGCTCCTCTCCCGTGAACATACTATATTCAGTAAGTGAGTTCCTGCCTTGTTCCTTGTTGTACCTGGACTCCTGCACTCTTTTCAGTTTTAATGGTGTGGATATGGAGTTATGACTTGCCTAAACCATAAAATGGGGTTCAACAATCTCTGATGCAGTAAAAGGAACCATGTATTTTTGTACCAGAGTATCTGTAAACACAAAGACAAGAACAAAAGTAGCACTGATTACTGCATTTTCCACCCATACCTCTCAACTGTACAGATTTTTGCCTCATATTTTTGGTCTGTTCCTCATAAAATTTGTGATTTTCTGGAAAATCACTTGGATGATCTGAGGACTGAAGTCACTAAATTATACACATTTGAGTTTCTGACTTCAAATGCTTCAGAAAATGCATGTTACCACAAACCATGTTATTCTGGGAACTTTTTAAGTGTATAAGAGCAATATTTTAAATCTGTCCCTATTTTTGGGCCATTGGTCCCCCTATTTTGTCAGACATTGTCAAGATTTCTAGCACTAAGAGGTTGAGAGGTATGTTTCACACTTAATGATTATGTCTCTCTATGCAAGACATTATAAAGTTATAAAATACCTGGATTTGGAAGAAGAAATAAGAGCAATGTGGAAGAGAGAGACCCAGACATTTCCAATGGTACAGGGACCAAAAGGACAAATAAAAAATAATTTACAGTTGTACTTAAATATGCTACAAATATATGTAAATTCACATAAAATGCAGGAGCCAATTCTGTTTACATTGTTTGAGATGGGGGGCATACTTGGCTACCATCAAAGAATGAAGAAATATGACTTTTATGAACTCAAATCATATTGTGACCTTGGAATGGGGTCCACTCCCATTATGGTATTAAAAAACCCAAAATATTTAGCGAAATTAAAAGGATGGAACTTCGCTTTCAATGCAGTCTTTCCAGTAGAATGTGCAGTACTTTTCTGCATAGTTTGCTTTTTTAACCATCACTCTGCAAGAATGGAAAACACTCATATTAGCATCTTGTCAGTAGGTGGCCCTGAACATCCCTTACACCACCAGTCTTCCCCTTGAGTAAGTAGCATACCATTGATGTGTATGGCAGTCTAACACCTGTATCCACAGAAAATAACTTTCCTAAGCAAATTTCCTGAGTAAACAGTACAACACCTATAACACTAACTTGACAAATTGATTTGATCATTTTCCTCAGAGGTAAAAATATGTTTGCACATTAGATATATGCATAAGTTATCCAAAAGTCAGATTTTTTTTTTACTGAAACAGATAGCAAAAGGCTGGCCAGAATGTGTTGAACCATGTTCCGAGTCTGTACTGATGGGTTGTATTTTCCATTTTGATTAACAATCCTTCAGTCCAACAATTGCCTTATGTTTGCTCTGTACCTTTCAATAACCCTTAAAAGTATTGACCAAGCTATCTCATTGTGTAGGTATACATAGCAGCAGTTAACAGTCATAATTCACAAAGTGAAGTTGTGAAAAGTAGCACTTGTGCTTTTCCTGTTGAATGTTTCCTAGTTGCTGCTCTATAAATTATGTTCCCTAATAGGAGGAGTCATTAAAAGAGGTGCGTTCTCCAAAGATATAGATGAAGAGTGCAGGGAAAGGAGCGGTAATGGCAAAAAAAAAATGGATGTATGGAAACATGACCATTCTCCAGAGACCGACATATGGTCCATGACTGGCCCGTGGAAGTGGGGTACATGGACTGGTAAAATGAGGTCAAAGGGACCAACAAAATGATATGAAGGGGTAAAGCCCTGACTGTGACCAAGATTACTATGGTTTGACTGAGCAGCTGAGGTGTCAGAAATCAGGTAGGGTAAGGTGACACCACACAGCTGAAATTGATTCTGTCATCCTAGAGAGTGGGATTAAATTCTGTTGGCCACTATACTTATGCCTACTAGAAGATGGATGTTTTTTGGTACAAAATGTGGAAAGTTAGTAGTTTTTCAGTTATTAAGGGGAAGCACACCTGCAAGGCAAAATATGCTGTAGCTGGGCATGTACAGCAGTGTGGTTTTGCAAGCTGCACCTGTCTCCCATCATAGGTACTGGGGTGTATGGCCAATAAAACCAATCCTAGTATCTACCTGGATGATGGCCTGTCATGGCTGGCTCTACTCCTGCAAGAGACACACTAAGGCTCTCTCAACCCAAATGGGAAAAACAAATGGGCCAATTAGATCAATTAACATCATCAGTAAGAGTTCTGTCATGATTTTACAGTATGAAAGTAGTGACAGAGGGAGTGTCATTCGAACCAAAAGAGAAACCAACGCTCTGTTCAGGCACTACACACAACATCATACTGCTAGATTTCAATTTTGTATTGTAGATAGAACTTTGGGTGACAGATCCAACAAACAGGGATGGCATTCCATTCTCAAAAGAAATACTGGATTATCAAGCTAGGGGCACTATTTTCTCCTGGTTTAAATGATCATTTATAACCAATTAATATATCCAGTATTGAATGTATTATCATACTTATGTTTTATTACTATATTTGCTATTTGGATCATCTATTTTTTATTTGTTATTTTTTGTTTTCTAGTTTGTATTTTTCATTCCAGTTTTTCTTTCAGGCAGTATTATGGGCATGCCTAAAATCCTTTGGAAGCACCTCATTGGTCTATGGACCTTATTTAAACCTACATTTGTGCATCATTTCCTGTTTGTACTTTTCTTGTTCCACTGAGGAAAGCCATGTTAGGCTGAAACCGGTCTGGATTATTGAATTGTTCGATATGTATTAAAACACTTAAAAGTTTTACCTTAGTGTTGCTGTAGTTTTGTTGCTGATATATACTGAGTTTTATGCTGGCATTTTTTCAGTTACTGATAGTTTGTTTTGCCTTGCACTTGGTTCCTACTTGCAGGGCTTCTCTCTTTTTCCAGTTTCATACAGCACAAGACAATAGTCTTGGATGGGTTCATTTTTATACAGTTTGCTAAATTAAGATACTTTGCAGCACTCTGCTACCTATCAGAAGTGCAGAAGTATGACAACAGATACTACAAGTCCTGACAATGAAAATTAGGCAAAGATTAAAAAAAAAATAAAAAAAATCAGCAGGAGACTATGATACTTTCCTACTTATGTGAATTACAAGCAGACTATGTAATCAGATAGACCAAGTCTGCACAGTCTACCACCAACTTAGAAGGCAGCTTGCCAGTTTGTTTTACAGTAGTGGTCTCCTTTCCTCCTTCTGCAGATAACCAAGACATCTAATGGGACATCTCTGACAAGTGGAAATTGTCACACAAGTCCAGCATCAGTATCTGCCCAAAATAAAGCAGTCCTGCAGTGGCATACCAGCCATGTTTTTTTGCTCCTCTCCCGTGAACATACTATATTCAGTAAGTGAGTTCCTGCCTTGTTCCTTGTTGTACCTGGACTCCTGCACTCTTTTCAGTTTTAATGGTGTGGATATGGAGTTATGACTTGCCTAAACCATAAAATGGGGTTCAACAATCTCTGATGCAGTAAAAGGAACCATGTATTTTTGTACCAGAGTATCTGTAAACACAAAGACAAGAACAAAAGTAGCACTGATTACTGCATTTTCCACCCATACCTCTCAACTGTACAGATTTTTGCCTCATATTTTTGGTCTGTTCCTCATAAAATTTGTGATTTTCTGGAAAATCACTTGGATGATCTGAGGACTGAAGTCACTAAATTATACACATTTGAGTTTCTGACTTCAAATGCTTCAGAAAATGCATGTTACCACAAACCATGTTATTCTGGGAACTTTTTAAGTGTATAAGAGCAATATTTTAAATCTGTCCCTATTTTTGGGCCATTGGTCCCCCTATTTTGTCAGACATTGTCAAGATTTCTAGCACTAAGAGGTTGAGAGGTATGTTTCACACTTAATGATTATGTCTCTATGCAAGACATTATAAAGTTATAAAATACCTGGATTTGGAAGAAGAAATAAGAGCAATGTGGAAGAGAGAGACCCAGACATTTCCAATGGTACAGGGACCAAAAGGACAAATAAAAAATAATTTACAGTTGTACTTAAATATGCTACAAATATATGTAAATTCACATAAAATGCAGGAGCCAATTCTGTTTACATTGTTTGAGATGGGGGGCATACTTGGCTACCATCAAAGAATGAAGAAATATGACTTTTATGAACTCAAATCATATTGTGACCTTGGAATGGGGTCCACTCCCATTATGGTATTAAAAAACCCAAAATATTTAGCTTAAATTAAAAGGATGGAACTTCGCTTTCAATGCAGTCTTTCCAGTAGAATGTGCAGTACTTTTCTGCATAGTTTGCTTTTTTAACCATCACTCTGCAAGAATGGAAAACACTCATATTAGCATCTTGTCAGTAGGTGGCCCTGAACATCCCTTACACCACCAGTCTTCCCCTTGAGTAAGTAGCATACCATTGATGTGTATGGCAGTCTAACACCTGTATCCACAGAAAATAACTTTCCTAAGCAAATTTCCTGAGTAAACAGTACAACACCTATAACACTAACTTGACAAATTGATTTGATCATTTTCCCTCAGAGGTAAAAATATGTTTGCACATTAGATATATGCATAAGTTATCCAAAAGTCAGATTTTTTTTTTACTGAAACAGATAGCAAAAGGCTGGCCAGAATGTGTTGAACCATGTTCCGAGTCTGTACTGATGGGTTGTATTTTCCATTTTGATTAACAATCCTTCAGTCCAACAATTGCCTTATGTTTGCTCTGTACCTTTCAATAACCCTTAAAAGTATTGACCAAGCTATCTCATTGTGTAGGTATACATAGCAGCAGTTAACAGTCATAATTCACAAAGTGAAGTTGTGAAAAGTAGCACTTGTGCTTTTCCTGTTGAATGTTTCCTAGTTGCTGCTCTATAAAGCCTTCTGCAGTGACACTGTTGCCAGTGACTTCTGTCAAGATTATATCATGAAGGTTCAGCTGCACTGGCACAGTAACTTTGCAAATTAGGACTCAACTACTTTTTGTTTCTGAATTATTTAATTAGCATGGTGAGATAGCTTGTTAAACACTGCTCATTTCAGCTCAGTCCCATGTACATGCTTAAGCATCTGTGGGCAGCACTGTGCATGTTCATAGGTTCATAGGTTTATACTAGGCTATCTGCCCTAAGGCATTTATAAGCCTAGCCCAAATGTTTGTGGCTTACGCCACCCCTTATATGAAAAAATACTGTGCCCATTAGTTTGTTGTGCCTCTGTCCAGCAGTGACACAGAGATGATTCCCGGGGTAAACCTATGATCTCCCATCCACAGGTCTAGATTTCTCTTGAACAGAGTCAGCGAGGTGCTCTGCCTCACATGGACCGGGATTTTATTCCACAGCATAGGGAGTCTCTGAGTGATAAATCTATCCCTCCAGCATGTCTTATTTATATCCGTGCTAAGGTTTAAGTCGCTTGCTCTAGTGGTTTTGGTGGATTTGGATTTTTTGAGGTGGAGCATGTCCATTAATTCCGGGTTGGACATGGCCTTGTATGTCAGGCACATGTCACCTCTGAGCAGACGGTATGCAACTGAATAGAGCTGGAGTTTCTTCAATCTGGCAGCATATGACAGATTTTGGAGTCCCTTTATCCTTTTGGTGAGGAACTCTTGGGGTCTCTCCAATTGCTGCAGATGTCGGGTGAGATGCATCCCGAATGGGGCATTGTACTCTATCATTGGTCTGATAAGTGAAGAGTACAGGGGAACAATGACCTAACTAGATCTGGATGTGAATCCCTTCATGATCAGGTGGGCAATGTAGAAGGTCTTTCTAACCACTTTAGCAACGTGAGTGTCAAAAGAAAGGCCACTGTCAACCTGGGTCCCCAGGTCCCTGATAACCTCTTCTGTACTTAGTGGATTGCCACCTATATGGTAGCTTGGGGTTACCTTGTTTTTCCCGAAGGGTATGACTATACATTTTTTGGCGTTTAACTTCAGGCCATGGCTCTGGCACCAGCTATCTGTTTCCATGAGTCCCTTCTGAAGGATATCCGTGTCCGATGCACTTTCCACTATGGCGCCCAGTTTGCAGTCGCCTGCAAACTTTGTCAGCCAAAGTCCTCCCATGTTGGCCTGTACTTCTGAGAAGTAGATGCCAAACAATAGGGGGCCAAGGACCGAGCCCTGTGGGACACCACTTGTGACCGGCTTGGAGTCTGACACAGCGCCAGCAACTCTAACCCTGTGGGTTCTGTCCTTAAGCCAGTTTGCAACCCATCTTGTGACATATGGGTTTACATTTAAGCTGGTAAGTTTTTCTACAATATCCGAGTGGGGTATTGTGTCGAAAGCCTTTGCAAGGTCAAGGTAGGCTGTATGGACTGCCTTTCCTCATCAATGGCCTTGGTGACTGTTTCAAGAAGTCGACCAAGTTCAAAAGGCATGATCTTCCCTTGACAAAGCCAAACTGGGTCGGGTCCAATGTCTGCAAGTCCCCTATATCTTTGTTTATGAGCTCCATTATGATCCACTCCATAGCTTTGCAGACTAGACTTGTTAAGCTTATGGGGCGGTAATTACCAGGGTCCGTAGAGGCGCCGCCTTTGTGGAGTGGGACCACAGTTGCCGTACACCACTCCTTGGGCACGTATCCTGCGGTAAGGCTGAGATTAAACAGCTGCCTTATGTGCGGGTTTAATTCCTCCTTTAGCTCGTGTAGCACACAGCTGGGGACACCATCCGGTCCCATTGATGCTGTGTTTTTAGCTTTAGAGAGAGCAGCTTTCACCTGCGCATTTGAGATGTCCGGGAGGCTACACTCGGCTGGGATAGTTATCTCTCCTTTGGGGGGGGGGGGGGTGAAGTTTGCACTGAACCTGTCTGCCAGTATGTTGGCAATGTCTGTGGGTTCAGTGATTTTTGTATCATTTTGGACTAATTCTGAGCATATCTGGGAGTTTCCACCCAGGTTCCTAACATAGCTGAAAAAGGCCTTATGATTGTCCTTTGAATCCATGGCAATTTTTCTGTGCAGTTCATTCTGTGCCTCTAAGCGAGATTTGTAATTCTACAAATAACCTTATAGAAAAGGTGGTGCTGTTAATAGCTACTTTCCTAACAGAATATAAAGTGATACAGAACTGCTGGGTTTCACACCTTAAAGTGCCATTAAGAACCATTAGAATGCAGTAGTTTTCCTGTCCTACCTGCTGCTGTTTCTGTGCAAATGAAATGCCTTTCATTGCACTGTGATGACACATGTGATTACAGCTCCTTGAACACACAAGTACAACAACACATTTGCAAAAGTCTAATGCACTGCAAGAGCACATATTTAACAAGGCATGTTTTTCACCCCTGCATTCAGTTTCCCTTCTCCTCATGTCATGAAATTATAGATTATCTGGTACTTACGTATTATCGCAACCACATTTCAAGTACGTGTTCACAGTCCATTTTCATCCTGAACAGTACATTTTCTGTGGCAAATACATTCAAATGTAATTTACAAAACATTTCAAAACAAATGTTAAAAGGACAGCGGTGAAAAGGTATTTAGTTGAAAAGTTTCTTTAACAGATGTCCAGGGGGCATTTCCATGGGGACCAACAGCCCGAATGGTCATGCTTGTGCCCAGTCATACATATGACAGAAAAGGCGAGGGCCATAACTGACACTGTTTTATAAAACTCACCAATGTTGTAAGATAACAGAATATGAATTTCTGGAACACAGACACCTGCACATCCAAACAGGTCATCAGAACAACGTGCTTTGTTTCGGCATACATTGTCTGAACAGCAATGATTACATGCAAATTCCTGGAGACATGGAATATCTGTCAGGCGGCCCGTACTTTAGTTGTCTGAAAAAAGCAAGCAATTTCTCACTTTGGGGTGGCTTGGCTCCAGGAGATTCAGGTATATAGGTACAGTAAAAATAAAAGGATGATTTCTAAAGGTGACAGTAGGTCACTTAGAAAATGAACAGAACAACGTATTTTGTTTCGGGATGCATTCTGTAAATAGCAATAAGTAAATGCAAAATCACGGCCACTTTAAACGTATGACAGGCGCTGCCTGGTTCATTTTTGTGAAGAAAACAAGTAATTTCTCACATTTACATGTCAACTTGTTTTCAAAGACTTGGCAACCTATATATGACACATTCTGGAAGGAGAAGGGCTTGGAAATGATCCGCTTCTCCTGTTACGAATGTAGTTGCGATAATGCTCAAGTACCAAATATCTGTATGTATATATATATATATATATATATATATATATATATATATATATATATATATATATATATATATATATATATATATATATATATATATACATGTATATATATATATATATATGTATATATGTATATATATATATATGTATATATGTATATATATATATATATATATGTATGTATATATATATATATATATATATATATATATATATATATATATATATATATATATATATATATATATATATATATATATATATATATATATATATATATATATATATATATATATATATATATATATATATATATATATATATATATATCTGCAGTTCCCCTTCACAAGATCGAATGGATGCAAGCTCGAAATTCATAATCTTGAGACCAGAATCTTGAACTTCCATTCACTCGAAATTGTGAATGGGAGCCTTAGGTTTAAAATAAAAATAAAAAGTTAACTTACCTTATTTGCAGGGGGCCAGGTCCCCTGTATCCTACCAGTTTAAATGTGAATGTTCCGTGACCGCACTATAGCGGATGAATGGAAAATCTTCTGTTTTGCGCTTACGATTATAGCGCGGAATGGGAGATTTCCCTTTCCTTCACTATAGTGCGATCTCGGAGTAGGTATATTTAAGTAGGTGTGTGTGGGGGGGTGTGAAGCCCCCCTGCAAAAACATTTGAAAGGTGTTAATTTTTTTTTTTTTTTGTCCCTTTCATATGTTCGAGTTCCTTGTTGCAGGGAGAAGGTTTCATCTTGCAAAAATGATTTGTTCCTCCTGTCACTTCTGTTTTTTGAGGAATCTGATTCATTTGTTTTGATGTATGTTATGCACCAACTCTTTAATAATTATTTTAATTGTATAAGCCCTTTAAAATACGCACTCATTACTAGAATAACAGCTAGTTTTTGCCTCCTTTTATTGATAAACCTGTCATCCTATTTAGGATTAGTTTATTTGCCTTACAGTCATTGAGGATATGCTACGGTTCCCCACGATCCTGAAATGGATTAACCAGATATAAAAAAATTAATGATTTCTTAAATGTAGGTAGAGACATGCACAATTTAAACAGGAGTAGTGGTCTCTCCCATACTCTAGGGTAGTAACAACTGTGTGAAATGTTAATCCCTCTTCATCTCAGTTTTAGTAACACCTTATTTCTCTTGCTGTTAGCCCATTAGATGGTCATCCAAGAGAGATTCATAAAGAACTGACAGTGACAATATCTTGAAGACCAGAAAGAGATCATCCACACAAACACTTGACAGCTAATAGTACAGTCACATCTGCCTTAAAATATCTGTTTAGCATGAATGTTGTTGCCTTTTTTTTAAACAGAGTAAAACTTTGCTTGTAGAAGTAATTTGTTTGTGTATGAATTAAAAGACACACTGTGCTCTGTAAGTTACCAAGTCAGTATTGCATGCAAAGGCATAGATATTTACTACATCATCCAGGTGCTGCCTTTAGTCTTACAGGAGCTATGCCTATGATTATCTGATTTGGTGGATATACTATGAGTGGTATTTAAATACTGCAGGTCAATAATTCATCACCATTTATTATGGAAAAATGCATGCAAATGCAACTAATACTGTGCAGAAGAATTAAGAATTTGGTTGACTTCAAACTGATGGACTACCACAACTTCATAGGTGTATACCAGGGTAATGAACAGTAGGCCCTTGTAAGCCTAACTGTGCAATATAAAAGGAATGGTTCTAGTGGGGATTGAACCCAATTTCTTCTGCACATAAAGCAGAGGTGATAACCACTACACCAGAAAATCGTGCAGCATATGGGAATGTTTAAGACAACCAGTAAGTGTCCAGGTCAAGCCACAATACACATGTACTGGCAAAGTGTTAGCAAATAACAGTAATGGAAATGACGGATTTTTCTAGACTTGAGTAAAGAAAGCACATTGGTTCAGTATCTTATATCATTGTCATGGGAAAGAAATTCCATAAAGACCTCCACTGAATAGAATTATCTTCCAAACTGGATACCCCATGGGGTCAGCTACATGGAAGATATAATTACATCCATTAAATAGTGTGGTTTTGAAAGGTTCTGTACTGGACAGTCGTCTATTCTCATTGGTTAACAAAAGATGTTGAGTTACTGAAGTCATTTTTTTTCATATGTGAATGACTTGTCTCTCTGGACTATTTAATCCATGATCAGGCAAGAACCTAATATTTCATGACTCAATCAAAATGTTTTTCATTACCTTTTCATTAGATATTCTCAGGTTAAGAGATTATCCTTATGTGAGCCTTCTAGTCTAGAAGTGGGATGATACGTTTGCAGCCTTAGTTTGGAAGGCGGCTGGAACCTGTAGGAAGGTTCCTACAATGACAGTTTTGTGATGCTGTTGTACAGTAATACTGTCCTCTTGTGGATAGCATATGAATTACTAGTCACTCTGCCATCTGCAGAGAGGCAGACAGCCTCATATGCTTTATGTAATTTCACTGTATGGGACAAAGAGCAAAATAAAAATAATAAAAAGTGTCCTGCCTACTTGACTCAGTCAGGATTGATAGAGACCTATATTTACAAGGGAGATACTTGGTTTACAGTTTAATCCCCAGCATCAAAGAAGGAACCATTGACAATTGATAGGCCTTATTATAATGAGAAGCGTCAACAGTGAATCAGCATGGCAGATCTAGACAGAAATCAAGATGGCAGGCCCTCATGGAAGGCAATTGATGATGTGTGGCTGTAAATGGTGTCATTAGGTGGCATTACATGGAGAAGATCCTTGTCAAGGAGAATAAGCATATTAAGTTAAAATAAAACTACATTTAAGGGTCAAGGGTTCAATACTGACAGTTAAGAATTACAAGATAGCAACCCTTCTGTGGTAGGTTATTGTAGTGGACACCGATTATAAAATATGTGGTTTCCATGCTTCCTTTAGGTGTTAAAAGTCAACAATATGTACTTTTCCTTTGAACATAGGGTAGCACAGTGGTGCAGCAGTTAGCACTGTCACCTCACAGCAAGAAGTTCCCCAGTTCGATTCTCAGCTGGGCTGCCTTCTGTGCAGAGTCTGCATGACCTCCCTGCATTTGCATGTGTTTCCTCTAGGTGCTCCACTTTCCTCCCATATTCCAAAGACATGTGTCTGGAGCATTTCACCAAAGTCATCCACTGAAAATGGACTCTATCCCAATCAGACTTTCCCAGTAAATAAATGTTAAATAAATAAAAATAAACATAAACATCACAAAGTCAGCCTTCAATGTTGGATTTTCATGCTCGTTGACATCATAATACAAATGGAATGGTGTCAGTATTAGAGTCTTCTTTAAGTTTTATTAAAATAATTTACTAGTTGGTATGCTGCTATCACTCATCCCCAAAGTCTGCTTCTGTTTCTGCCTGGAGGCAGCATTAATGATTACACTGTTTCACCTTAAGTACCATCCCTTTCCTCCGTGTCCCAATATTCCTGCTTTTGACTTAAAGAAAAAATCTATACAATTATATCATATAATTCAGTTTTGCTAACCTGTTATAAACTTTGAATTTCCCACATGTCGACTCTGCACTCCCTGACCCAACCTCCTGAAAACAAAGAATGAACATAAAACTGAACAGGCTCATCCAAAGCACTTTGCTTCTTCAACCAGCATAGTGAATTCAAAAGCAAGAAAATATGTCACTTTTTTCTAATTGAGGTATTTGGGGGGGGGGGGGTAACTTTTTTCTTTTCCTTGAAATGAGGACATCCATAGAGTCAGTTATATGCAACTGGAATTCACCTAGCGTAAGTCCATTTCTCAAAGAAAATGTTTTATGACAAGATCACTAATCATGTCAACACATGATAAATACATAAACATAACCTACAAAAACAGGGAATAAGAAATAGTATACAATCTCAACTGTTTGGGCTTTTCTTCACTTACTATTCAGCAGTTCCGGTTATTCATTTTCCTGCTGCTGTATCGATACTTTGTCATGTTAAAGTCATCATGGCTTGACAATTTCCACACATTCTTAATGTTTTCAATGTTTCTGCCACACTCACTGTCCTTCATTATAATACAAGCCACTTTAATGAAATGCAATAAAAACCTACTAAAGAAGAAAGTAGAAGAGCCCCTCTTACCATTTCCCTCGCTCATTTTCACACTTCTTCTATCACAGCACCGATAACTTTTCAAACGCAGGCACATTCACACCCATACTTCCATATGGCCAGTCATCAACTGGATCAAGGTGTGAAGTTTCACAGAGCATATGTGATGATTAAAATAAGCATTATGAAGATCAGATTGGAGAAATCATGAAAAGGTGAGAAGAAAAGTTTCAGCATTTCCCAGAATAAATTATTCCAGTTATATCTAGTCTACAAAGAAAAGAAAAAAGTTCCTTTTTGTTTTTTAGTGTTTGTCAGATCTTTTAGACAACTTTGCAGCTGGCTTGTACATTAAATTCATGGCTTTTCATTCATCACCAAAGTTCTTCCTGCATGAAGGACTGATGAACACTCTTTGTCTACTACAAAAAAGATCAACATCCTAAACATTTTATCCAATAAGTGAAATGTCACCTCAGAGTGTCCATTTCATCTAGGGTGTTCTATGTTATACAATCTAAATACTCGTGTAAATTATGGCAATCTTTTATTTTTCTAAAAAAAAGTGGTAAATAAAAAAAAATAGATTTTGCCAGTCCTTACCAAACTGAATAAAACATCTGTTAATATGAAAACATTTCTAGTATCTGAACCGATAAACATTCAGCTGTATTTCTGGATAATGTCAGAGTTATGATTTGAACCGGTCACCTTTATTTACATAGCTAATTAGACTTGCACATCAAGTTAAAGATCACAACTTGGTCTTTGGTCTATATTCCAAGAAAAATCTCAGGTATTATAAGGGAGGGCTGCAGAATAATAAACCTTATTGCTGCAGAGGCTTACTTTGCACTTCAGCAAAGGCACCCGAGTTGGCAGACACAGAGGAGTGGAACATGTCAGTCTTGTTTCTGTCCATTACAGGTACAATAAACATATGTGATCACAAGGAGGTATCATAAAGGAAAAATATTACTATTAAAATGACAGTTTCATCTAGTTTCTTACACCTGGTATGTTGCATTCTGGTTGGCTGAATTTATATGGAATAAACTGTTTCTGTGTGTCTGTCACATTCTTATTTGGAAAGGGATAAAGAATTTAAAGACACATACTAGCAGTGTTACAGAGGTCAGTATATCACTGAGATACACCCAAATTTAGAAAGTGTGCATGTGCAGCAAAAACTGCTTTTCTTTGGGGAACATGGATGCTCCTTTCAGGGGATACCACACGAGGATATCATAACAAGAGAAGGGCAGTTCTGGCTGTGCATCTTTGACTCCCCCTCCCTCTTGGAAAGTAAGATCTGGACAGAAATGGAGCTCATTCTTAGCGGTAGAATCCAAAAGCTGTGAAAGACATTATAGCAGATTAATCCAAAAACTGAGAAGTGATGAATTTAGCAGTCTGGTTCCACTTAAGAAAGCAAGTATATTTAAGATTTCTCAAAAGTAGACACGCACTTGTACTTGTTTTCTTAAAGGCTGAGAAGGTTTCAGGAATAGTTCAAAACTTCAATGTTATGGTCTCAACAATTTGCAATTCGAAGTTTTGAAACTTCGAGCTTGTGAAGTAATTCCAACATACTACATCACTGAGTGTACACTATTTACTTCAGAATTCAGTTGTGTGTAATACAACACTATAAGATGACTGCCAGATATTTACAATGAAAAATACCTGTAGACAGGTATTTAGAAACAAGTGTAAATAAGTGTATGATTTAACTTTAGATAAGTTTGGATAACGTTTTACACAAATACATATCAGTATTATAATTTCAGCAGTAGTCCGGTGTCATATATCATCCTGAAATGAGATCAGTCAATATTTACAGTACTATATTGTTTTAATTTCTGTAGTTTATCAATTTTAACTAATATTAAAGGGGAGAGTTTTTTCTTCATTAAATTAGCTCACCATGAACACTTAATACAGTTTATGATAATATGTTCATATTTCGACCTGCCAGTTGCATTTTAAATGAGATACTATCTTTATATCTTTAAAGTGTCATTATTTTTCACTTTCTTTTTTCTTTCTGTACATCTTTTCCCCTTTTGTGCTCTATTATATTTGATGTGTATAACAATAAGTTTACTTGCACTGTTTATTGCCTCTTAGACAGAGTCATTACTGAAAAGGGTCTCTGGACCAGTCCACTTACCCACACAAAGGTAAACAAATAATAAGCTATCCTCAGCATATTTATGATTACTTAAATCAGTTCAACCTCAGTAGGTCTGTAACTGTGCACATTTACTTTTTCAACTACTACAATTAAAACTACTGCCCTTCTCATATGACAATCAATAATTTATGTGATGACGAACTTCACTACAAGTATAACAGGGGGCGACATATCTTCAAAGAAAGGTGGGAGTAAAATGAGCAAATGAATGGATTAATTTGACTGTAAAAAATGAGACTATACGTCTACATCAGTTAATCTGTTTTTTACATGGCTATATAGTTAAATAAATAATGACACCACTGATTGTTTTAAGTAGGCATATTACTTCCAGCAATAACAGATGCAGTCACTCAACCTTGCCTTCCAAATTCCGCAGATGCACTGGTGATAGAATGCATGTTTAACTGACACAATACAAGAAGTGCTGGAGCATGCATGTTTAACTGAGAAAATATAAGTAGTACTGGAGGCAGCAACTTTTACCCCACCTTCTATAACCTCCATTCTCACCGGGGAGTGAGGAAATGCTTGAGTGACCAATATAAAAAATAATACCTATTCACTTGTTTCCAAAAACACACAGCGGCAGAAAAATCTGCATTAACCACAACTTTAATACATTAAAGCATTTTTACTCGCATAACACAAAATTCCACACACAATGATTCGGTGCTGCAGACATATTCTGACTTAAATGTCAAGAACTACTAGATGTGAGGATATGGGCAAGTGCCAGCATAGCCAGGTGGAGTTCTGTAAAGAATGATATGTCCTTTTTGAATACGAAACCGATTTATACAAGATGCTTGCATTACAAATGTATTAGAACTGTATGTCATTTGTATAGCAAATTGATTTGTGCAGATGCTTATGCTGAAAATGTGTTTATGAGGTTTGCTTGTGTTAAAACGTTTCGAATGTCACTAACTTTACAGCAGGCCTAAGATGTTCTCTTACACACAGCAATGATGTTAGACATGTCTGTCAGATTATAAGAAACAAGTGGAAGATTCTTGCAGTGGATGATAGCATCAAATATATTGTGGGTAAAACCTTGGTTCTGTTTTAACAAGAAAAATTTGAAAAGACTATTATGCAGGGATGAGAGTTTTAACAAGACTATCCTGACATCAATGCAAACTGGTACTTTTCCTTGCAAGAAATGCAAACCCTGTAGTTATATCAATCCTAAGAACTGTTTTCAGCACCCCATAACTGGGAGAACTTTACATTTAAGGACTTATACAGATTGTTCCATAAAGAATGTGATATATATATATATTGCTGAATGAGACTCACACAGCAGTTTTTATGTTGGCAAGACAAATAGATCACTCAAAGATTGGATCTTGCAACATCTTAGTGACATTAGGCATTGTAATAGAACTGATGCCTCGGTTCAGCATATTTCAGTTCATGCTGGACATAGTGTTTGCTTTATGGTCTTGAAAATTGTTCCTGAAAACCTAACAGGTGGAGATCTGACAAACAGAACTAAGTCTATTGAAGCGCATTGGATAGAGGATTTGCAGGCATATAAGATGCCTGGATTAAATGACAAGGTGCCTTTAAAACCCCTGGATTAAATGACAAGGTGCCTTTAAAACCCCTGGATTAAATGACAAGGTGCCTTTAAAACCCCTGTTGAAAGGGAAGAAAGTAAGGAGATGATTTTATTGATTGAAGCAATATGGGGGCTTATTTAAAAATGAGGATGTTGTGGTTTCTATTAAGATCTGATGAGGGCAAATGCCAAACGCACTTATCTCCTGTTTTATTTCATTTTATTATCTATGTTGTGATTAAAGTTTTTTTTTTATTTATTAATTTATTCTTTTTGTGGGATCCCCTTGCTGTGGTATCAGCTCAACTTGTGTGTTTGCTTGTTTTGTTTGTTCAGTTAACTGCTTTAGCAGTTCCTGGAGAGTTTGTCTTGTTTAACTCATGTTAAAATGTATCAACAGTGCAACCTGTTGAAATAAAAAGAAATGTACATGTATTATAGTAACTGAATTAAATGTATATATTTTAATAGAGGGCACTGGGGCAGCAAAGGTTAACCAGCTAACTTACTCTAAGAAAAATAAGGGAAATGTAAATTAACTGCTAAACCATTAAAATGGTACCCCATAGTGCTGAAAAGGAACAGAGATGCTAGGTCTGGAAAAAAGCCTTTGATCATTAGCTCAGTAAAAAGAGGGAAGTGCCAGACACTGCCATAAACAATTAGCTGTGTACTGGAACCATCTATGCTAAATTTCATTCTCAGTTTCAAAGGGGAATACTGCAAGAACCTAGAGTCAGGTGACCAGATGAGGTCATTCTGCCAGCCCTCTTGAAAATTATATTTTAGGTACTACAAAGAGAAATCTCAGAATATAGGGTATTCTGTTTGGGGGCCTTACTAGAAAGACTGCATACATACTTCATCTTGCCTTGCCAAAGTAAGTTATTAGGGAACAGTAAATTCTCCTATGTGTAGTCAGGAATCCAGTGAAGATTAGTTTAAAGATTGTTTTTCTTTATTTGTATGAGTCTGTCCATCAGTGTTAATTTCAAAATTCTCTGTGATTTGAACTCTGTATTACTTTAAATATATATTCAATATTTTCATGTTATTTTACTATTACTAAATATATTTAACACTTTTATTGTGGCTGGTCCTTGTATAATGTAACTAACCTTTGATAGTACTTATATTTGTTGACACTGTGTGGGTCACGCCAGAAGGCCTAGCTGTTTTGTTCAACTAATATCATTTGTATTAATATTAACTTCACTCAGCATAATTGGGTATCGCTTTAAGAGCCTTACAGTAATGGACTGGTGGCAGTGAATCTACCTTATAGTTTGGGCAAAGCTGGTAGAGTAGGTAATCCGTGCAAGCCTTTACCAGGTGTGCGAGTATGAAAATTAAATCTTAAAGAATGTGTGCGTCAGCTACTTAGGGCAGCGACATGAAGCACTGGATTCATGGAGAGGGTGCTGGAGGACTTGGCTTGGATACCCAGCGGAGGGCCTAATCCTACAGCTGTACCAATGGGGAGACTTATTGGGAACCTGAAGAGAGACAGATATAGAGACATCCAGCATGTTCCCTGTGTGTATACTTGATGCAGGGAGGTCTGCATCTGGAAATACTAATTGTATCCATCTGTATTCCAAATGCACATCCCTCTCCAGTGTCAGTGGTGAGGATCCTGGCTCCTTGATTACTGACTCAGCATGGGGACATCTCATATTGCTGGCAGTCGTGGGCATCACACTGGCCACAATAATGTATTTCATCTTAATTTCAACAATAACATTTAAACTATGCAACCCTAATCAAATAATCAGAAGAACCTTTTAGACCCACATATACTCTTGGTGCTTTCTGTCCCCATGCATTCCTTTACATTTGCAACCAATACCTAGAAACCCAATTTGCTTCCCCACAACATGTTTTACTCAGACACCTAAAATTATATTCTTGTGGGTAGAAAATCTGCAGCAAATACTTAACATTTGTGTATATTTCATATTTTAGAAATGTATTCCCCATTTTTTGGAGAAGGAAAGGGGAAGATGATTCATCTGGTGGTATGACTGTTTAAAACACAGGGAGTTCAGACTATGAGTTGAAAACTTTAATATATAGTCCTGGGTTTGATTTTTCCAGCCTGCATTTGTAAATCTATCCAGCTCTAAAATAAATAGTGCTCTTAGGTAATCCCTAATGTGTGATGCTTTTAGCTGGTGGCATTACTGGGTTAAATAAAACATAAATACATTCAAGAATACATATATTATCTGGCAGAATTGTAAAGTATATTGTTGCTCTTTGCCTTAACCCACTGAATAATTGCGCCATGTTAGGTATTCATCTGCATTAATGGTGTAAAAACTGCCAATTCGGAAAAGAAAAAAAAATGTTCACTCGCACAGCTTTTGACCATGTCTTTTTGTCCTGCATTATAGTTCAAAAGAGTACCTTATAGCATAGCCATAATGTTAAACCAAAAGGAATACAAAAACCCAGGAATACAACATATGAACATATAAAAGAACAATACACAAGTAGTATACCAGGCAACCAATAAAATAAGAGAAAACTCCAAAATGGTGCCCCAAAATTGCAAACCTAGCAGCTATCCCTGTGACTCACAGATAGAAGTCTAGACTTCCAACAAGTAAAAAGATTGGTTACTACAAGTTATAGCAGTCTAACAATTTATATAAGTCAACAAAGATGAAATGGGCTCTTAGTAAAATAGTAAGCAGTTCAGAACCATGTCAGGAGCTTTATTAAATAAAACAATAAATAGTTAAAAGCACAATATTTTGAATCAGTTTATTTAATAAAGCACTTCAGGCATTTCCAAGCTGCTTTCTGTTTTTCCCAACGTGTAACAGTTCACATGACCTATCCAGGAATGTTACTTATACATAGTGATTGGAATAAAGTATGGTAAGCTGACATCCTTTGGTCAAGTCCAAGAAAGACCCAGCAATAGGCAGTGTGCAGCAGTGGGTCAGGGTAGATGGAAGAAGGTTAATTCATTAAAACTGGATATAGAATCAGGATATCATTTTTGCTTTTAAAATGCAATACCTGCCACTGGACTAATATTTGGAGTGCACACCAGCCTAAGACCAGAAGGGGCCAGACACTAACTTTTATCTGCAGCCAAAGAGACCAAATCAGTTAAGTAAACAAATGTCTCATGGTAGACAAAAAAAAAAGCACCAGCACAAAAAAAAAAAAAAGCACCAGCACAAAATCAAATACTTGACAAAGTATTACTTAAGTTTATTGCATTTTTTTAACAATGCTTATGCAGTATTGTGAAACGGGTATTTATCCTTATGAACTGATGAGCAGCATAGAGGTATAGCAATTAACTTTGCTGCCCAGAATGCTGATTTTTTTAACTTAAATCATGGGCAGAATTCAATAAACCCTACACGGCCTGCTAAAACCATGTGTGTGTCGTGCAATATTGCACTGATTTGTATTCAATAAGCAGCTCTACAAAGTGTGCAGAGCCGTGCAAACACAGTAAACATCATGGTATACTAGTTACTACATAAGCAGCTCAACTGCGTGCTACTCAACCATTCAAGATGGCTGAGCTATTCGACAAGCTATAAAGCATGTTGGGGGGTGTTCATAGGCATTGACATCCTGGATCCTCTACCAATTCCTGAATGCTATGCTACAACTTGCCACTGACTATATATATATCTACCCCTACCCTGAGGGCAGAGCTAGAACTTTGCAGGAGCTCTACTACACAGTATATTTTCCTGAAGCCCTGGGTGCCATAGTTTGGATGTGCATCAAGATCAAATCCCCCCCTGGGAAATGGGAAGGGTGTACAGTACATCAACAGAAAAGGGTTCCACTCCATTAACTGCCAGATCATGTGTAATGCTAGAGGAATCATCCTGAATGTGTGTGCTGGCAAACCTGGCAGTTACCACAAGTGCCATAACTGGCACACTGCACAACTCTACCAAGGTTTTTCAGAGGTGATATCCCACAAGGCCATTTATTGGGGATGCAGGGGATACACTTGAACCATGGCTGATGGTGCCCATCAGGAATGCAGAAATACCCACAGGGGAGTACTACAATGAGGCACACTATGAAACAAGAAATATCATAGAGCATATGTTTGGGCTGTTGAAGTCATAGTTTCAGGGCTTAGATAAATCAGGGGGGGCTCTTGTGCCAAATTTATCACAGTTTGTGCTACCCTATACAATATCATCCTGCAAAAACAGTTGCAGCAGGAGCACCGAGCGCTAGGAGCACTGGAAGGGTAACCACATCCACACACAGGTGAGGAGTGAGAGGTGAACCCCCATCCACTGCAGGTGTACTTAGATATTGGCAGGCATAATATGCCCTCACTGTGGACAAGAGGCAATGGAGAGCAGACATGCTGACCTCCTAAGGGGTACACCTTGCATCCTATGCACATATATACAGCAAAATTGATGCCATGCAATGCTCATAATCTTTACAGTAATGGCTATGTACTGCTAGCATCAGACAGAGTCAGCCCAGAATGACAACAGCTGTAACTGAATGACTATCAAGGTTGCTGTTCTTCTTTTGGACTTTCCTGGTTAGGGGTCGCCACAGCGGAACTCCAGTCCACTAATGATTGGCAGCAGATTTTTACGGTGCTGAGGTGCCAGCCTGATTACCAACCTTTAATGAAGGCACGCCCATTCACGCATGTCTTTTGAATGCCACTCAACCATGGGGAGGACATGCAGACTCCACACACAAGGTGCTCCAGCCGAGAAGCGAATGGGAGAACCTCTTGCTGTGAGGCAACAATGCTACCGCTATGACTATCAAGGTAAGTGTTGAAATTGCAATAGACAAATAAGTATGTAAGAAAATGATTGGTTAATTTAAAATAATGAGATGATATCCTACAGGTTAATTGATTGTTAATAAAGTATAAAGGCTGAGATTTTTTAAAAGGTTTTATCTGATGAAGTCCTAGAGTAAGGGACGAAAACGCATGTGATTTTGTTCAATAAAAGCGTTCAAGTACGTGGTTGGTGTCACTTTCGTGTGTTGAATTGGAAACAGTATCGCATTCCACTCTACGGCTTTTTTTGTTTGGATTGTTATGTAAGAACATTAATACATGTCAGTTACCTGCCTAACTAGTAATTGTAAATGTAGCTAAACAGAACGCATGTAAATTGTACAGCAATTCCATCAATATCTGACTGACAACTGTAATATATACTTATACAGTTTACCAAATAAACTGACCCTTGCAACTGAAATTCCCACTATAAAAAAAAACATTCCAGAAGGTGTATTAATTCCATGATTCTCACAAGTGAAGAAATAAACATGATTGAAAATGGACTCCACCCATTCAAGTTCTCCAACTACACAGTTATCTTTCAGTGTAGATTCAGCACTCCAAGCTCTCTGAAGATGCAAATGAGGTGGGAACTCCTTAGAATTGCTGAATACCAACATTTTGGCTTCTGATTACTTTGACTGAAGCAAAACAATGTAATAAAGAGACTCCCTTCACTGAAGTGGGCGTGTCAGTGAGGATATACTTACAAAGTTGGAGCTAATTGCAGTGAATTTTTAAACAAAACCAAACATCCACATGTATATTTTCTTGGCATAACAGCACAGCTTCCTGCCTTTGCTGAAAGCTGTTGTTTACTGTTACATATCTTTATCACACCTTGAAAGAAAAATGAGAGAATATGCACCAGAGACTGCATATGCGTGACAGTAAAGCACAGATAAGGGAAGGATTTCCAGAATACCAAGGGAAACAATGAGTAAAAAAGTCACACAGAAAAAACAATCCATGAAAACTAAAAGAAAATTCCTGCCAAGCTAGAATTTCCACAGTGTGATACCTCAAACCTCTTGTATCAGAGGCACATGGGATATATGTAAATGACCCTTAAAAACATCAGGTGTTTAAGCTATATGGTGATTCTGAATGACCTTTTTAAGTCATTTAATGGACAAATTCAGCCAAATAAAGCCAAACTGGACTAGCTGCATTGATGCATGTTTTAGCCTTGTTATAGCCTCATCATCAGTACCCAGCTGATACCCATTACCCATTATAAAGTCTGCAAAATAGCCCAACTAAAACTAAAATAATAAAGGTCACACAGAAAAAACAATCAGTGAAAACTAAAAGAACATTCTGGCCAAGCTAGAATTTCCACTGTGTGTTACTTCAATCTTCTTCTTGTATGAGGCGTACTAAGTATATGCAAATTACCTTAAGAACATCAGGTATTTCAGCTATATGGCAATTATGAATGCCCATGACATTTTTCTTTTTAAGTCATTTAATGGACAAATTCAGGCCGATAAAGTCAAACTGCACTAGTTGTGGACATGCATGTTTCAGCCTTGTTATGGCCTCATCAGCACAGCAGAAGTGACTAAGCATTAAAAACACAGGGCTGCTATGTCCAGCTGATTTCCATTACCATACCCTATGATCAATTAATGACATCTTTAGTCTTTTCATTTTTCTAAAAAACAAGTCAGGTTGTTAACACTGTTCAGGCCCTACTTACCCCTAAGAGCATCATTTTATTTGCCATTCATATTCTACATAGTCTAAAAACTCTTCTTTACTTCCTCCCCTAAAACAATCAGTAACTTCATCTAAAACATGAAAAAAAAAAACACTTACTGAAACTGTTGCACTGTAACTTGTGCATACTTAAAGCTTTCAAAACATTATTATTATTTTTTGATAGCATATAAATGTTCATAATTTTTTTTTTAATTTCTTTTATGTTTTTCCGATTTAAAACTTTCACAGGAAATACAAACTGAACAAAGAAATTGTCACAGGTGCAATTTAAAATATTTTATAGATTCCACTGGTGCTAGCACAAAATACATTGACACCTGAATTAATACATCTGCACATGACCAATGTTACAGGCACAGGTTCCACTTATTTATGCAAACTTCTTGTCCTCTTTAAAATTATTATTTTTTTAATTTTTCTAAAACTATATTTTACATTTCTTCCACTTTTACACGTAAAATGATGTTAATGACCTACTATTTTAACAGTTCTGGACAACCTGATAATTTTTTTTAATTATCTCTAATAGTTTTTATCTCTTTCCACACTCTTAGCTAAACACATAGCTGTGTCCCAATCAATTTTGAAATGCTTGAATTCACGCAATACTTTTTCCAAATTTTCTTCTTCCAAAAGTTCCCAGTGTAATCTCTAATAGTCTTTCACTCAAAATACACAGAATTTCATTTTTTGTCACACTATCTACAGTAAGATATTCTATCTAGCTATGCACACTTCTTACCTTACTACCCTTCTAATACATGGGATGTCTACTACAAAAACAAAGTATTAAAATTCCTCACCAAATTTTTGGAACCAACTCTCATTTTCACATTTATGTATTTTTAATCCTTTATTATCCAAAACATTAACTAAGTTCAAACCATAATGATTAGAAAACTACAAAAATGCATTAAGTCTCATTTAGATTGTGTTCAAACATATCTAGTTCAAGTTGGCTACTCCATCACCTAAAATTAAAAAAAAGGAAGGTCATCAATGAATATACCATAAAAATTTGATCTTTTGATAATCGATGTGATTATTAAAATGATGTTCATCCAAATGTGCCATCACTAAGTTGGCAAAACATTGGGAGTCATAGTTGCTGCTACACCATAAATTGTTGGCAGTAATGGTCTTTAAAAACAATTACCTTCAAACATACTCTATACATTCACTAATAGATTTAATCTCTTTCAGTTAGTATTTATTTGTTTTTAGTATCTCACACATACCAAGTCATTACCTAAATACTAAAGAATAACTGTATACAATTAATTGATATCAATGGCTACCAGAATATTACATGCATCAACTTTATATTTTTAACTAAAATGTGTCCTTGCAAAAAGATTTACTGTTAACTTATTTTAAAACTTCAGCTACAAAATGAGAAATGTTCCCCAGTTTTAAACCCGTAGAGAACACTATGGGCATAAGTGGGGGTGGGGTCATCAGTATTCCTTTGTATTTTGGAATAACAAAAATAACACCAGTAATTGGATCTTAGACCTTAAAATAGTGATACAACTTGGAGAATATTTCACCTTCTATTAAACACTTCTATTACCAGCAATCTACTAACTTATAAAATGTTGTAACTTCTCATTTTCGGAACTTTTTTATAAAACCTATTAAGCCTCAACACTTCATTCATTTTTGTAATGTAATATTCAGTATTCAGGCGTTGTGTATGTATTCATACTGTAGACCCACCCTTGTCCACTTTCATTACGCAAACAGATTAGATAACTTCCTGAAAATATATATTTCTTTATATATCAAATTATACTATTTATCTTTAACAGTTTTCTTAAATGTCCCTAGTAGCTACTCCCCAACCAGTTGACACCCTGCACAGCTGGATGGAAAGGGGGGCTTAAACAAATTCTTAAGCAAAATGTTGCTTCTTATCCATACCCAACTGAAAATACTGTTTTAAAGACAAACAATTAAAGCACTGGATAAGATAATATTAATATCAATAACCTGAGAATACTTCAAAATTAGCTTACAATACCATTACATCTGTTATTCATTAGGTTATCTTGTATATGGATTGATTCCTCAAGATCAGAGACATGTGCTTATTAAACCCGTCTTTAAGAGAAAGGGAAACTGAATGATTCGAAAGTTATATTATCTTATTTATTTATTTTACATTTGTTTACTGGGATAGTCCAACTCGACTGGGTCCATTTACAGCAGAGGCCCTGGAAGAAAAGCACCAGATATATTAACAGAAATGCTAGAATTTAATACATAGTAGTAAAAACTGATAACACATTGTATAGCAAAACCCAGCTATTAAGACAGACATGTACAACAGGATAAAAGGCAGCAGTTAAACACACAAAATACATTTTAGCATTGAGAGTCATTACATACATCATGTTAAAGTGAAGTAGCTATATTAAAGAGATAACAACTGTTGGATGTAAAAACTGTAGCATTTACAGTAGGCAAATAATAAGCCCTTCCAACTTTCCACAGAGCTAAAGCAGTGATTTTGGGTTATGCATGGGCAAAGCCAAGTGCTTATGAGATGTGATTTTAGACAGTTTTCAAGTGTGAGGTAGTGAGGATGGAGGTCAGTGATGGGGGAGGTTGTTCCAGTTTCTAGCAACAGTGTGGGAGAATAGTGCTTTGCCAGCAGTGTTGTTATCCCTAGAGATGCATAGAATAATAAATATAATAGAGATGCATATATAACTTACAGGTTTACTTTCTTTATCCAGAAAAGTAATAAAGGTGGTCTTGGATAAATTATTGTCATAACTGTGAATGTTGGAACTTCAAACCATATTTCAACATGAATATGTTGAAGAAATATCAAAGTACATGTAACATGATGCATCACAATATCATAATACTAATATGTGAAAAAGTATGCTGTTTTCCCATGTATATTAATTTCATAGTTTTTTGCGTCACCACTGTAAATGTCATATGAAAATGCTTTTGACATGCATTGTACATAGTTACTTTTATCTTATTGAAATATGTTGTGTTAATGGCCTAAATTTAATTTGTGTTCTGTATGGCTTTGAACAATAAACTTGTTACAAAAAAAAGGAAGACAGGAAAGAAAGAAAGAAAGAAAGAAAAGGTATTCTATGGTGGAATTTACGGAGACCAGAAATTAGTCATTGATAAACTTTATAAACAAACTACAGACGAATAAATTAAAACTATGCATCAATACAACCTTGATACTATGGATACTTACATAGCATATAAATAAGAAATGACAAGTATGATATAGTAACTGGACAGCTGAAATTCTTAGTTACAATCAATGTGACCAGCAGGGCTCTGTTCTAGACCCATACTTGTTTAGTTTGGATCTTTTTGATTCATCTTTTTTCATTTGAAGCATTCTACAGCTTGAATCCAGTTGACTTGAAAATGTGAAAACTAATTACATCTGATAAGGATAGATCATGCCTGCAAAAGAACTTGAATAAATTGACTAGATGGCAGAAGAGAACAGTATGTAAATAAATACAATTAAATATATAAGCATATGAGATTTTGGAGATATGGATTGAAGGGAGGATATTTAACAGAGGAGAGAATGACTGAAACTGTGGATTTGTTTAAGGAGCAGATTGTACTGACAGGGCAAACACTGAGGTTTTCTGATCACATCAACCAATTGTTTAATGATACCTATAGCACTACAGGACATATGTCTATGAAAATATAAATGATAAAATCACAGTTCTGAGTTACGTTACACCCAAACTTGGGTATGGAATGGTATTTCTGAAATATTATTAAAAATAATAGTATGAATAAATTGCAAAGGGTGCAGTGAAAAAGAACAAGGGCATCCATAGGCTTGAAATTTTAAGTTAAAATCAATCAAAGATTGAACTATCTGAACCTGTCTAAACATATACAGTATCTCACAGAGATATGTAAAAGGAGAAACACCTACCTCTGGGAATGCCTGGTCTATCAAACAATAGAAAGGAATCAGACAACCTGCGTAGACAGTTACATAGAAAGGAGAGGTTCACGACCTGCATCTCGGAGTAAAGGGTGACAAGAACAGACCACCTCGACATATTACAGCAAGACATAGATAAAAGGTCCTAAACAAGAGCTTCAACACATTGTATGAGAACAGTTTCAGTATGCTGACAAGAACAGACTACCTCGACATATTACAGCAAGACATAGATAAAAGGTCCTAAACAAGAGCTTGAACATATTGTATGAGGAGAACAGTTTCAGTATGCTGACAACAACAGACTACCTCGATATATTACAGCAAGACATTGATAAAAGGTCCTAAACAAGAGTTCAACACATTGTATGAGAACAGTTTCAGTATGCTGACAAGAACAGACTACCTCAATATATTACAGCAAGACATAGATAAAAGGTCCTAAACAAGAGCTTCAACACATTGTATGAGGAGAACAGTTTCAGTATGCTGACAAGAACAGACTACCTCGACATATTACAGCAAGACATAGATAAAAGGTCCTAAACAAGAGCTTGAACACAATGTATGAGGAGAACAGATTCAGTATGCTGACAAGAACAGACTACCTCAATATATTACAGCAAGACATAGATAAAAGGTCCTAAACAAGAGCTTCAACACATTGTATGAGAACAGTTTCAGTATGCTGACAAGAACAGACTACCTCAATATATTACAGCAAGACAAAGATAAAAGGTCATAAACAAGTGCTTCAACACATTTTAGGAGGAGAACAGTTTCAGTATGCTGACAAGAACAGACTACCTCAATATATTACAGCGAGACATAGATAAAAGGTCCTAAACAAGAGCTTGAACATATTGTATGAGGAGAACAGTTTCAGTATGCTGACAAGAACAGACTACCTCAATATATTACAGCAAGACATAGATAAAAGGTCCTAAACAAGAGCTTGAACATATTGTATGAGGAAAACAGTTTCAGTATGCTGGCAAAAACAGACTACCTCAATATATTACAGCGAGACATAGATAAAAGGTCCTAAACAAGAGCTTGAACATATTGTATGAGGAGAACAGTTTCAGTATGCTGACAAGAACAGACTACCTCAATATATTACAGCAAGACATAGATAAAAGGTCCTAAACAAGAGCTTGAACATATTGTATGAGGAGAACAGTTTCAGTATGCTGACAAGAACAGACTACCTCAATATATTACAGCAAGACATAGATAAAAGGTCCTAAACAAGAGCTTGAACACATTGTATGAGGAGAACTGTTTCAGTATGCTGACAAGAACAGACTACCTCAATATATTACAGCAAGACATAGATAAAAGGTCCTAAACAAGAGCTTCAACACATTCTATGAGGAGAACAGATTCAGTATGCTGACAAGAACAGACTACCTCAATATATTACAGCAAGACATAGATAAAAGGTCCTAAACAAGAGCTTGAACACATTGTATGAGGATAACAGTTTCAGTATGCTGACAAGAACAGACTACCTCAATATATTACAGCAAGACATAGATAAAAGGTCATAAACAAGAGCTTGAACACATTGTATGAGGATAAAAGTTTCAGTATGCTGACAAGAACAGATTACCTCAATACATTACAGCAAGACATAGATAAAAGGTCCTAAACAAGAGCTTCAACACATTGTGTGAGAACAGTTTCAGTATGCTGACAAGAACAGACTACCTCAATATATTACAGCAAGACAGATAAATGGTCCTAAACAAGAGCTTCAACACATTGTGTGAGAACAGTTTCAGTATGCTGGCAAGAACAGACTACCTCAATATATTACAGCAAGACAGAGATAAAAGGTCCTAAACAAGAGCTTCAACACATTGTACGCGGAGAACAGTTTCAGTATGCTGGCAAGAACAGACTACCTCGATATATTACAGCAAGACATAGATAAAAGGTCCTAAACAAGAGCTTGAACACATTGTATGAGGAGAACAGTTTCAGTATGCTGACAAGAACAGACTACCTCAATATATTACAGCAAGACATAGATAAAAGGTCCTAAACAAGAGCTTGAACACATTGTATTAGGAGAACAGTTTCAGTATGCTGGCAAGAACAGACTACCTTGATATATTACAGCGAGACATAGATAAAAGGTCCTAAACAAGAGCTTGAACACATTGTATGAGGAGAACAGTTTCAGTATGCTGGCAGGCTAGAAGGGCATTATTAACCATGTTGGAAATACTTGTATGTATGTATATATGCAGCACAATGCTAAGTGTACCCAGAGGACAGTCTGCAGAAGCGTGTGTGGAATGAAATGAAAAGGCTATGACCAGACATTACAGAAGAAAGGATATTTTCACTACAGACTAGAAGTAGAGAGCAAATTTTAAGTGTACATAATATAATGTCAGTGTGAACTTGAAGAGTTAAACTTGTACAGAAATTAAAGGACGGCAAAAGAGGGCAAAGGAACAGCATGCAGGTATTGTTCACTACATTGTTTATGGACTCATAATAGGTGACTGGAAGGATTCATGTTGAGTCAAAGTTAATTTTGGTGAACGGAAACAAAACTGTTCTCCAAAATCACCTTTGATGAACTCAACAGTTCTGTTTTTGCATGGACGCAAGCTGTCTCCATGTGGGGAGACACCCCCACCCCCCGACACACATATATATATATATATATATATATATATATATATATATACATATACATATATATACCAACTCTGAGTCAAACAGTGTCAAAAAGCAAGCTCCATTAACTGTGAAATGATTTACTACAAACAGCACTCATTCTTTTTGTGTTTGCCAAAATTACATTCAATGATTCAAGATGCTACTGAATGGAACGAAGTGGGTGATGAAAAAGGAATTGGTACAAACATTCAAGAAGGGATATGCAGATGAAGATGGTGAGAAGGGGGCAAGGAAGAGATGGACAGGATGGAAATTTTAAAATCACTTAAATGTCAGGTTAGACAGTGTAACCATCTGATTTTACTTTTATGCAAAGCTAATGCATTGTAAGATGATTATCGCTAAGGTTCATTACATTTCATGTCTCGATAGATTTGAATTCTCCTTTGGTCTTGAGTTTAACTAATGAATTTGTTTACTTGGTCTGATACTGCTGATCAGGTAATGCCTACTTGATTGAAGTTCCATTAACCTAGATGGGATTGGAGAAAACCTCTAAAATTGCTGTTAACAATACAACAGCAAATTTAATATGCAGGTAAATGGGGTACAAAAAATGTACTTACGGCCCAAGTGTAGACTTAAAGCAAACTTGCTACCAAAAAAACAGAAACACTCAGAATAAAACATTTAAAGTACAAGTACTGGCCATACAGTCTGTGCAAATGTGCTGAATATATTAAATACATCATATCTTTAGATATGGTATAAACAGAACAGCTCTTCCTTATACCTTACCTCTAACATAGTGACAAGGTCTGAAGCATCTTCCATCCCAGGCATTTGTTCCCTCATAAACACCTCTCAGCCTCTGAGCTTTAAAAATCATACCACTGTCCATACCTTTTTAACTGTCCAGATTTTTGCAGAATGTCCAGATTTTTATCTCAGCTTTTTAGTCTATTCTGCATAAAATGTATGGTTTTCTGCCAAATCAATGAGGACTAAATTCACTAAATATTGATATACATTTCAGTTTCAGACTTCATATCCTTCAGAAAATGCATGGTAACATAAAACCTTTTATTCTAGCAACTTGCAATATTTAAAAATAGTCTTTATTTTGGGGCCTCTGTCCCCCTTTTCAGCTTTGTCCAGATTTACTGTGTTAAATGGTTGAGATGTATGGCATTGATCTTAAGAAATATAGCAGCATATCACAAAAATAATCACTTTCTTTTTCATCCAGTAGAATTCCTTTAGAAATTAGAACTTACACATTTTAGCTACTGCTACGACATCTTGCATGGACTTAGTTTAGTTACATATCAATTAATGTATTCTTAAACCGGTCTGACTCTATTTAGATAACTAAGTGCACTAAAGAAGAGAACATTTACATCTCAGTGTGAAATATCTTAATACCGTGCCTGTACCATACAAGATGAGAAGCATGCTATCATTATTTACTCCCAGAATTCTAAGCAAATCTCATAGCTTATCTTCTTCTTATCCTATACTACTGTTTTTCCAACCTTATCATTATTTTTTACACAGCAACTAAATGTACCTCGTTCTTCAAGAATATTCATGCTATAGTTGAAACTCACTGTACCCTCTCTTCTAAGGCCTGGGCCCTTGACACACAAAATTAAATTGTTCAACCAGACTTCCTTCCTCTGTCACGTTACAAGCATAACATCAGTGAGTGATATGCAAAATAGAGAAGTCCTAATCCAAGTTTTCCTTCTAGTCAGTTGTAAATACTTCACCCTGTTCATGTGCATGCCAAGAAGCAAGCTTCAAAAAGTTTAACCCTCATGCTGTTCTCTGTATCAAGCACAATACATCTGGAGCATTATCTTCACACTACTTTTATCAGTCATTTCTTAATAGGTTCATTGCGGGCCATTTTAAGCATAACCAGTTTCACATTTTCTGCTCAAAATAACCTATCCCATTTGGTTATAGATTGGCTTTATCCATCCCTTTGTCAATAATTATATATTACCCCTAATGAGAAAAACTGGGATCATGCCATAGACAATTTGAGGGACCCCGTGCATCGAAAAAAGCATTTAACAACTGCTTCTGTACATTAGTAATACAAGGGGCAGTCCTGGGTTAAATTTTCTGTTACCTATTCATATATTTAAGTTGTGCTTGAAAATGGATAGGGATGAAATTTGTTTTATGCGGCTGGGGAGTCTGTTCCACAGCAGCTGTTTCCTATACGAGATATACCTGTCCCTCCAAACTGTTCTGTTGATGTTGCAGTTGAGGTCCCTAGACCAAGTATTTCTGATGTCATTTGACTTGCTGATGTGCAGTAAATCCATAAGTAAGAGAATGAAAGATGCCTTTTATTTTATTTTACATTTGTTGGCAGAGTTTATCCGACTGAGCTAGTAGCCCTTTTTCAGCAGAGGCCCAGGGAGAAAAGCTCCACAAAATATGCATACATTGTAGTAGTTTAGATTCCAGATCAACAGTGTGGAGAACAGCTCCAGGTAACAGTTAGGAACATATTAAATATGTTCAAAATAGAATTTATATTGTGTACAGACAAATTCTAACATGAGTTTTTCAATACAGACAATTTAACTATAGACAGTACAGTACAGGTATATACTTGGGTTTACTCATATCAAATTAATTATGAAGCTTGATTTAGAGAACAGGATAGTGGTGATAATGCAGCATAGTTGGGAGTTGTAGGTTAAATGAGTAACAGTAATAAGTAGTAGATAAGGGTGACATGAGAGTAGAAGTACATTTAGGTTGAGAAGGAGAAGTGAGATTATGTAGGTAGGAGAGAAATTGAGTACAGGTTATAGTGTGCTGCAACAGGTAATAGGAAGAGGATGAAGTTAGGGAGGCTGAGTACTACAGAATAGGTTAAGGAGGCTGAGTACAATGGCAGGTCCATTGACTGTTCAGGTATTCTTTCAAGGCTGATTTGAAGTTTTTAGCACTATTGAGAGTCCTAATTTTCCATGGGAGTTTTCTCCATGATTTAGCAGGGCTGCAGCTGTAAAGGCTACAACCAGACTTATTCTTTGGTTGATGGTTTTGTAGTAGGTCTTGGTCAGAGCTTCGAAGAGTCCTAGTCTGAACACAGTAATAAGGGAGGACAGCATGGGACAGTAATGAAGGTTGATATAAAATGGAATGAATAACCATGAGCTGCGAGAGAAGAAGATGGTGGGGAAATTCTAGCCAGTTTAGTGCTTTTAGAGAGAGAATGATGAGATTTATTAGCTTGGTTTACTGCAAATCGGACAACTTTGTTATAGGTAGATTCTATCTTAGTAAGGAGCGATGAGTTATGGTTTGTGAGGATTTGGGAGCTGTACAGTACACTTGGTAGTAGATAAGCATGTGAGAGTGATAATCTTGCTTTGCTAGTGAGGAACATTTTCTTTCCAAGTCCCAGTTTTTGGTGTTTTACTGATACAATTGTTAGCATGCAGATCACATTTTAATTGGTCATTGATTATGACACCTAAGAGTTTAGTGGAAGATTCAACAGTGATGGGTGTGTTGTTGAGAGTGAGTATAGAGAAGGAGGATTTAAGATGGTTAATTTTTTTGGGGAGAAAGAGTAGGATTCAGTATAAGCTGGTTATTAGATGGTTTCAAAAGAGTTGAAGGAAGATTGGGTAAGTGTGAAAAGTTCAGTTGGGGTGTCAGCAACAGAGATAACTGTGAAGTCATCAGCATGTTGGACAAGTGATGACTAAAGGCAAGATGTATAGAGAAGGTTAGTAAAGATATTGAAAAGTAATGGACCAATTATAGAACCTTGAGGAACTCCAGTTTTAACAGGCTTTGAAGGTGAGAGGGCAGAGAGACATTTTACAGAGTGTTGTCAATCAGAGAGGTATCTAGAAAACCAATCTATAGTTTTGATAGAGACATCGAGGTTATTCAGATTGCTTAGTAGAGAGTGGGAGACCATGTCAAAAGCTTTTGATAGATCAAGGGACAAGCAGGAGACCAATTTGTTGTTGTCTCTTGCTTCAGAGATGGAGCTGATGAAGGACAGAAGGGAAGTGGAAGTGCTGTGTTTTGGGCAAAAACCATGTTGGGCGAGGGTAAGTAGGTTTTCTTGTAATAGATGTTGCATGACCTGCTTGTAAATGCATTTCTCCAGGATTTTTGAGAGGGATGAAAGGATGGCTATAGATCTGAAGTTGGAGATTTCAGAGGAGTTACCTCTTTGATACACAGGTATAATGTAGAAATCCTTCCAGATAGAGGGGACATTAGATTCAGACGTGGAGTGGTTTATGAGAAAAGATACAGGAAGAGCCAGAGAGTTATCTGCTACTTGAAGGAACTAGGGAGGAATGTTGTCAGTTGAAGGAGAACAGGGTTTCAGCTTGCTGAGTAGAGATTTAATGTAGCAAGTAGGTACAGGTTTGAGTGGAAAAAAGTTCTGGAGTTTGAGGAGAGAGGAGGATTAGGAGTAGGAGAAATAGTAGGGTTGGAATTTGGAGAAAGAGGGTAGCATCTTTTTGGCAGATTCAATAAAGTGAGAATTAAAGATAGCTGCAGTTTCTTGCAGTGCTTCTGTATGGTAGGAGTTTGGAGAAGAGGGGTTCCTGGGGTGGAGAATTTGATTAATTGCATGACAAAACTTAGAGGGATTTGACTTTTAAGCAACAGGTGGGTTATGCTTATTGATTTGTTTTTTTGTCTAGTTTCTAAGTTCCTTGCATTTCTGTAGGTGGATGGGTAGTTTGGATTTTACCCATATTTTCCACATTCTATCCCTAGTATTCATTAAGTTGTGAGTGGTTTTGGTTAACTATGGGGATATTTTGGCTTTTACATGTACAGTGCAGATCGGTGCTAGTGAGTTAAGGATATTTAGGAAAGTCGAGTTAAATGTTAGTACTGCCTAATCTACAGGCATTTGGTTCAAAAAAGCCCGGCTGATTGTGGTGAGGTGGGCATTGAGAGTTTCAGGGTGGAGGTTGGGCTAGGGGTATGAGGTGTAAAACAGAGACTTTTATGGGCGCGTGATCACTTGTATGCCAGACACAGGTCACCTCTTAGCAGTCTGTAGAATAAAGAGTATCGTGACAGAGCTTTGAGTTGGTCCATGTAGGATATGTTGTTTAGGCCTTATGTCCTTTCAGTAAGATATCTCTGTGGGTGCTCCAGGTGCTGAACTTGTTTGGACAGAGACATGCCAAAGGTAGCGTTATACTCAATGACTGGCCTAATGAGATCCGAGTAAAGGGGGTTGATGATATCCCTAGATCTAGACACAGTCCCTTTGTTTATAAGTTGTGCAGTTTAGGAGAACATTCTTACAACAATAGACACATGTTGGTCAAAAGTCAGGTCAATGTCGACAGAAGTTCTCAAATCCCAAACAACTGTATCAATTCTTAAGGACATATTGTCAATGTGGTAGTTCTCCAAGGTAGATGACTTTCTAAAGGATACAGTAATGCATTTTTGGCATTTAGTTTCAGTTCATGATTTTGGTACCAGTTATTTATTTGAGATAGACCTTCCTGCAGGATGGCTAAGTCATTAGGGGATTCAATGACTGCTCCTAGCTTTCAGTCATCTGCACACTTAGTTAGCCAGAGCCCTTTTGTATCGACTTTTACTTCAGAAAAGTAGATGCCAAATAGGAGAGGTCCCAGCACTGAACCCACTGGTGACTATTATCTTTGTGGAGGGAATTTCCCCTATTTTGATAATCTGCATCCTATCTGTGAGCCAGTGGATATCCAGAGGATGACATCGGGGTTTATTCCCAGTTTATTTAGCTTTTCTACTATGCCTGAGTGGTGAATTTTGTCAAAAGCTTTGGCCAGGTTCAGGTATGCCGTGTGTACCATTTTACTTTCAAAAAATCCATCAGGTTGAGTAAGCAAGTCTTGCCCTTGACATATCCAAACTGAGATGGGTACAGTGTTGGATGTTTCCTATCTCCTGATTGATTAATTCAGTGACGAGCTTTTCTATGGCTTTGCATATGAGGCTAGTCAGATTTACAGGTCTATAATTGCCTGTGCCTGTGGAAGCTCCCCTCATATGCAGGGAAATGACTGCAGCTAGTTTCCATTCACTTGGTACAAAACCTGTAACGAGGCTGAAATCGAACAGTGTTGTGGCTAAATCATGCTATTTATGATGCATCAAAGGATATTGTCTTGACAGACTGTTGCAGAATTTTTAGCTTTTGATAGCGCTTTCAAGATTTGGCCTTGTATGATAGTGGGAGGTGAACCAGTTTCAAATAATCTTGAGAGACAGAGAGGGGACAAAGAGAGGGACAGTTAGAGCTAAACTTATTGGTCAGTAGCTTAGCTATATCTTCAGCTTCAGTGTATGTAACATTGTTCAAAATCAGGTCAGTGCATTGCTGTGTCATTCTTTTGATATTATTAAAGACTTTCAGCTTTTCCTGGCTAGGAGTTGCCACAGCAGAACTCCAGTCTGCTCATGATTGGCAGTGGATTTTTACTGTGCAGAGTTGCCAGCCCGATGCCCAACCTCCAATGAAGGCACGCCCATTCACGCTCGCACCTACCTGCATGTCTTTAATGTCACTTGACCGCGGGGAGGACAAGCAGACTCCACACAGAAAGGCGCTCCAGCCGAGAATCGAACGGGAGAACCTCTTGCTGTGAGGCGACAACGCTAACCGCTGCACCACCGTGGCTATATATTCTTTTGATATTACGAATATAACTAAAAAAATGCCTTGTGATTGTCTTTGGCTTGGCTAGCTGTTTTAGCCTCAAACTTGGCTATGGTGGAATTTATGAAGCACCTGAGTTAGTTATTTAAGTAGTAAGGGTTCTAACATTCTGGGAATTACTCTTCTTACTTTTGGTCAAAATTACTTTCCAATTATTATAAAACTTATTGATATTACAGTGCCCTGCATTAATGCAGTTATTTCCATGCCAGTATAGTGGGGTGGTGTACATTTCAGTGTATTCAGGAGTCAACTAGGTTTGGTGGGGATTTGAAGTCTGTTAGTGTAACACTTAGGAGTAGGTAGCTTGTCTTAACGAAATTTGTAACTGTACCTTTTGCAGAAGGGATCTCTGGTTTCAGTTTTATTTCGAAGAAGACAGCTTTACAGTCAGACCTACAAGTGATGAAGATATGCAAGGATGGAGCAAGATGCTCCCATATTAATAAGGACAAGATCCAAGATGTTATTCCCCCAATTGGTATTCTGACTAATTCTTCAAGGATATTTGTATTGATGAAGTCCAGGAATCTCTGTTCTTGTGCAGCAGTGGTGGTGTAGGTTTCCTAGTAGTTTATATCACCTAGGAAAATGCTATTGGGTTTAATACTGAGTGACTCTAGTTCCTGTAGATAGCTGTTTTGCATACCTCTCAACTTTGTACCACAAGAAATCTGGACAAAGCCTAAAATAATGGGGGGAGGGGAACAAAGGCCCAAAAATCAGAACAGATTTTAAATATTGCTCTTACAAACCTACAAAGTTGCTAGTAAAACAGGATTTGTGTTAGCATGCAATTTCTGTAGGATATCAAACCTGAAACTTAAATATATGTCATTATTTATTGACATCAATCCTCAATGATCTTCCAGGGAACCACAAATTTTATGAGAAACAGACCAGAAATACGAGGCAAAAATCTGGACATTCTGCAAAAATCTGGACAGCTAAGAGGTATAGTGCTGTGGCTTTCTTTTGTCACTGAGGGAGTTCTACAGCTAGGTAATATATGGGGTGTGACCTTCCTAATGTTTATTTGGACGTGAAGAAGCTCGAATGCATCCTGCTGCTTTACTTGTCTTAATGCGAGTCTCTTCTGGATGCAGACCGAGATACCTTCAACTCTTTTCCCCTCCTGCAGAGTAGCTGGTCTAAACATGTGGAAGGCATTGTAACCCTGCACAGCTGGAGTGCTCCCCTAGTCTCAGTCACTACACAGACAGCAATGTCTTCCAGGGTGAGGAAGGCTTGTAGGGAGGGACGTTTCTTGTTCAGGCTCCTAGCCTTGACCAACAACACTTTCACATTTTCCTGCTTGTTTCAGTATGTTGGTAGGTTTATCAGGTTATGTCTTGCCAATAATCAAACCCACTAGAGGAAAGAGATGCAGGCCATTCCTGGTGAAGCAGCATGGTTTGTCAATCAATTCCTCCCAGGCTGTCAAATATTTGAACAACACCCAAAACTAAGCCAATTAATTAATTAATAATTTTGTTATGCCACATTCTTTGGTTTCAGATTACTTTCCTAATATTCTATGTGTAGCAACTGTAATTACTATTTACCTTTTTCCTTACATGCAGCACCTGTTCACATTATTTACTGCGCATGAACAAATGTCATGCAGCTTGTCTGATGCCTCTGACCTGGGTTCAGCCTAGTCATCTATCAAACATGGAAATAAATAATGATAACTGCATTGTGCAGCCAGATTGTATATATCATGAGAAAATCTCTAATTGAAAATCAAGTACATCGCCACATCAGATTATAATTTCAGATCCAGAACATTTCAAACTGTGCTGGCTTTCCCAAAAGGATAGTACATTCAATAACTGATTTGATTCATGTGATGTTTTTAAGACTTGTTGCAAACTGCACGATAGAATCACAGTTTTGAACTTTAAGTTGACCCAAAGCAGAGGTTCAAATGTTTTGACATTTAAAGCTTCAACAGAATTCTTTCCAAAGGGCTCAGCTGCCGAGTAATAATGTCAGCAGAAAGGAAAGCGAACAGCAGCTTATATTGTAATACGTCACATGACATGAACATGAATTCAATGTAAAGTGTGTATTCAAGAATAAAGTGCAGTACTGCCACTGAGGATCCAGGAATGTTTAAAACCATAAGATTTATTAGAAATTGAGCGCTCTCATCCCACTGAGGACATTTCATCAGTATAACACACAAATAAGAAAGCCATTGTTTTATACTGTTCATAAAGCAAATCTATTGGTTAATGTAAATCATTAAATAATTAAATTACTCCTCTAATTGGATTCAAAGGTACAAAAGTAATTAAAAACCAAAAAGAACCTGAAAAATATATTAATTACAATGTATGTAAAACCATTACTCAAATATCCTTAAACATGCAAGACCTCATAAAAATGAATAATTCATTTACAATTTGTTAGCCCTAATATTCAAAACCAGTACTGCTGAAACATATTCATCAACCCTAGTGAAAAAGTGGCACTTAATCTAAGCTGCCACATAAGTTCGCTAGCACTAAACTGACCTTTCCAGTCCCCCCCCCAGAGGGTTAATATTTTTTTTCCAAAAATGCCAAAGGAAAACTTTTTAAATCCAGTACAGCTAGTTGAGTGTTTATATAAATCATTATTTTCTTTAAGATGGCAATATCATCCAGATGTTCATAAATGCATGTTTTAAATGCATGCTCTGTATTGCCAACATAATATGCTGAACAATTGTCATACTTTGCCAAATAAACAACTCTTGGTGTAGAACAGTTCCCTTACTTAAATATGATATCACTGTTAAGAGTTCCCTTTCTTAAATATGATATCACTGTTAAGAATGTTATTGAGTAACAGGGTTTGTACCTTAATAATACAAGAACATTGTTTACAACAACCACAGGGATGGTGTCCCTGTCAGAAGATGAAACCTCAGGCCTTTTTGTTTTCAAACAGCTGCTTAAAATTTGTTGCAGTTTTTGTAATAAAAATAGGTTCAGCCCCCACCATACATTGTAACTCCATATTCACTTTAAAAATATTCCAGTTTCTCTTCACAGTCTCCATAACCTCATTAGAAAAATAGTTCTGCATTGTGATAAGTGCTTTTTCATGGATTTCCTAAGACTTAATCCTAATAGGGGTTTAAATCTGCACAACCATTCATTAAAAGCATCTTTAATAAAATCACTAACTAAATTCTCTGGGCAGTCCCTCACAATGAACACTTCTTTCAGCTCATCCAGTTCATCCCACACCTCATCCTACTGGGATGTCACCCTCACCAACCTCACTGCTTGACCTTTCACTGAAATTTTCTTGTGTTTTAAACTGTGGCAGCTAGAAAAAAATGTAGATAAGCAGTACAGAAAGTCTCTTTTCTATATAAATTAGACTTGGATCCTGGTGCTGTGTGAGACAGTGGTATCAAGGTAGTTTATCCTGTCCATATTCTAGGTGTAAGTGAATTTAAAAAAAATCTGTAGTTCTGTTTAAATAGTCAACAAAGGAAAGGATCTTCACCTCTGTACCATCCCACAAAACAAAGATGTCATCAAGGAATCATTAATACACATGGAGTTTCTTAGAAAACCTACTATTAAATACATGTTGGTTTTTCCCATCTAACAAAACAGTGCTGGCAAAAACAGAGGTGCAAGCTGCACACATAGCAATACTGCTTGTTTGTTGAAAAAATTCACCTCTGAAAAACATAAAATTAATTTCTAAAATCAAACATTAATTCCACCACCAAAGCGGCTTTGTCGTTTGATAAAGATAATCTTTTAAGGGTATCATGGAACAACACAAGCCCTTTGTTTTTAAAGATAACAGTACAAAGGTCAATAACATCAATAGCCAAAAATAATGATTCTTTCTAACAAATGCTCTTATTTAATAGTCCCAAGATAAGATGTGGTGTTGCTTCAATAATAATGTTTATTACTTATCAACCAAGACTGCCAAGGGATGAGTTTTTGATCAATGTGCTGAAACTATTAGCCTGAAGTGGGGTTATGCCACATCCTTTAGAATTTTTAGAATGCCAAAAATGGTGTCGGTTTGGATTTCGATAGAAAACTGAAGTTCTCAATATCTATCTGCTGATCTAATGCACACTCTTTTAGATTAGAATCCATTTTTAGTATGTGATATTTAGTTGATTTCTAGATACAGATTTAATAAGTTTGTGTTATGCAAATTATTGAACAGCAAGTTGGAGTAATCCTGCTGTGCAAACAACACGATTCCACCCCTTTTTCCAGTTTCATGATGTGTACATTCCTATCTTTCCTAAGCGTATCTAAAAGTTTCTTCTCTTTCCTGGTAAAATTGTGGAATAACCATTTGTTCTGGGAATGCATCTTATAAATATTATCCAACACTGTTTTTCCAAATAGTTGTACACTAAGATATAAGGGAGGATCAAAAGAGCTTCATTTAAGATGACCACCATTATGTGAAATAACATAAGCTTCACTGTTAGTTTTAGCATGAAAAAATATGTTACAATTAAGCTTCCTTATCAATAACTTAAGTTCTACCAGTCTGCAATATCAAAATCTAGTATAAATGAATCTGAAACCTTTTAAAAACAAACTGAAATGGTCTTTGGAAATGGGGGAATTCATGTAATGACAAATACTGAACCCCCATAGGAATTAACAATGCCATCTTTCCCCATGTTTATCTTCTCCTATTTACCCCTCCCCACTTCTGATAACCCTTCAGGAGGGACAGTATGGTAATTGTTGAAGGTGTTGTCCTGAATCTTATACCTGTTTTGACTGACTTGCAGGTCTCTCTGAATGCCTCAGTAACTGAAAATCCTGGAGGTCAGCAGAGAAAGTGGCTAAATCTATTGTATCTCTACCTTGTCTCCCACCTAAATCTAGCCTAAAAGTGCAGCTGATGGTTGTGCACCAGAATAAAAAAAAATATGTTCTTATCAGACTGGGGGAATTCAGCTGTGAAATGGAGTAAGCCATTTTGTTATTATATTGCCTTAAATCCATCTCAAGTTAATGCGTTTTCTTCATATAAATGTTATTACACCTCTTGTCTGCTCTGCTTAATATTTTCTCATATTAACGCTATCATTCAGAATTTGCTGGTTAAGATTTTCAAGCTCTCTGCTTAATGTCCCTAAAATGTTTCATAGTTAATACTCTTTTGGACAAACTCAAAACCACATTCAATCAATAAAATCTAATAAAATCATCCAGCATCCCATCAATATAGCTTAAACCAAATGGAAACTTATATAAATGTAAGCTTTGAGGTACAATATTTAGTTTACAACATTCACTTGAGTAACTGTTTTCAATTTGTGTGCTTTTAAACTTCACTAGCTTTTTTTCAACAAGGTAAATTAAATTACATAGAAACAGACAGTTGTTGATATGTCCAGTATTGTTTGTATTTGTTGCCAAACCAATGACAGTTTGAAAACAAAAAGTAATTTCTATTATATTTTTAAAAGCAAAAATATTAGAAGTGCCATTAATATGGTCACATGTATCAGCAGTGTTATGGTTAAATTCAGTGCAACCATTACACTGCTCTATCAGGTGCAGCCAAGCATCTCTTATTAATAGAGGACCAGTACCTGTAACTTCAGCACAAGTCCATGCAGAACCTTCTCTAAAATGCCCATTTGTGGTCAGTCGCAGAACCTGCTCAAAAATACCCACTGGTGGTCAGTCGCAAGTCTGTTGAAGATTAACAGCATTTGAACCAAGTAGATATTGCATTACAGTGAGGAATGGGAAATTACCCTTTTCCCCACTGTAGTGCGATCTCGGAGTTAGAATATATAATTTGCAGGGGATGTGGGGGGTGCAGGGGGGCTTGCACCCTGACAAAAAGGTTGTGTCATTTGATTTGCAGTAAACTGCAAACATATCAAAAGTGCAAATGCTATCTTTTCGCTACATGCACTTCAACATTCTGAACTAATTAGTATGCAGGACGTATCTTTGCAAATTCGATATTATGAACGGTTTTGTGTCATTCAAACATTCGATAATAAACCACATACACAGATATATATGTATGCATGTAGATCTATTGTGTATGATCAAACTAATTTAATGTCAAATTCAAAACACCATCAAAAAAAGTTTGAACATGCACAATACCAAAAACAAAAAATACTGAATGAAATAATATCGAGAAAGGAGAACTACTTCCTCTCTCAATATTAACACGAACCCCCCCATAACACCAACCTCAAATTTGTCGGAATGGTGGCAGTGTTACTGGAAGATTTTTATGAAGGTAAGTTATAGGGTTAGGTCTAAGGAAAGTAGCAGCATTAGGATTAGGGTTAGCCCCCATTACTAAAGAGGTCAGGGGGATCTGCCCCTCTGAACCACCTTAGTGATGGGTGCTAACCTGAACCTTTACCTTAACCCTATATGTGTGCACACACACAAACATATACACGCACACATATATATATATATATATATATATATATACATATATTATATATATATATATTTTTTTTTTTTTTCTTTCTTTCTTTCTTTGTATGGCAATTTATGCCAGTGTGAAATTCACTAAAATCACTGCATCCCCCAACCCCCAAAATCTATTCACTGGATTATCATCCCACCAACTTCATTATATTATCACAGCACTGACCTCAGTAGAAAATGGAAAAGATCACCTAGACCCCATCATCTGCATTCCACTTTTACTACACAGAACCTGAGCTATTTACTTGGATTTTAAAGATATTTAGCTATTCTTTAAAAGGGTTCCTATTATATAATCAAAGACGCAATCCTTCAAATGTGTCTTGATAGAACTTGAAAGCATGAAACAGTAAAATAGCGAAACGGCATATAAGTGATTTCTTTCCTCCGTTACTTTGCCATTTTCCTCATTGTAGTGCGATCTCAGAGTTGTCATATTTAAGTAGGGGGTGTGTGGGGTGCACATCCCCCCCACATTGTGGGGTCTGGTGAGTGAAGCCCCCCACTTTATGTAATGTTTTGAAGTTTTTATTTTTATTTTTGTGGAACAGCGATTTTTTTCCCCTGGGAAACAAAATCGCTGTTTTGAGTGTTCAGGATTGTAAACTTTCGCTTACATGGGGTCGATACATCAGCGGTTGCTTTTTTAAGCATTTGCTGATTTAATATAGACCCCTTTAAAACCCTGCTATTGTTTCTTACAGTGCATATCAAATACCACTGCGGGATTGTTTTACAGATATTATTTTTGTCAGAATATTTGTACAGACACTAAGTTTAGAATATACATTAGTGAACAGTGAATATATTGACACAGATTTCAAAAGTCATAATTCTGGCTGAAACTATGCAAGCAAGTGGCACTGTTTTTCCCTTGCTGTATTTGTCAGTGTGTGATACTGTGTCAAATTTTTTCAGATTCATGTGATATATACACAAGTCAGTATAAAGCTAGACTTGCTGTGTGGCCATTTTAAAGATTCTGGAGGACCACCTGTGCTAGATACATCTGGTGCAGATGACTGTAATTTATCTCTTTACTATTGTTTCATAAAAAACCCATTACCCTAAGACAGCGTGAGCTGCATTAGCTGTTTGCAGTCTCATCTCTTTCATGACATGGTCAATTGATGTTGACAACCATAATACCAATGGCATCATGGAAGTGCTTTCTTGCCATGTGATCTCCGTGTCTCTCATGCTGCTAGGTTGCCACAGATTCTAATGGCTGCTATTGAAATAACAGGATGCCCTTCTATTTCAGCAGCATGCACACTTTGGAGATCTTTACCATGACAGATATCTTCCAAAGTGGCAGTTTATTTTAGAAGATCACAACCTTTGCATCTGTGGATACCACTTAATATACTTCCAGTTCATGCTTGTATCCACATACGGAATCTTGACATTGTTTGCTTGTGAATTCCTCAGTCAACTTCCTGGTAAATTAAGAATAGGTACCGTCTTAAAGGGCAGCATGTGAGAAATGGCATAATGGACCATTTCTAACTTGCACTGTAATATAAAATACCCAACACTGTTTGTCCTTAGGATGCATGCATTGCTATTTTATAAATAAATTATATATTATTTAAGAAGTTCATCTGACTGTGATATCTCATATTGGGAGATGAAACACCATCATTGTCTATGCAAAATACAAATATAACTTAAGATGACTAGGAGTCATTATGAACGCATGGAGTATTTCAGTACTCACCAAAATAAGTTTCTTAAAAAACATGAGTGGTACTAAATAATGACTTAGATGACGGTGGAAAAATATCACTAACTGTTGTTTTATGAATTGTGTAGCTTGACAAAAAAAGGTGCATTGTCTATACTGTTGGATGCATACCAGGGTGTTAATAAAAATGTACATTGAATAAATGCATTCTGCAGTATATGGTTAATGTGCCATCTGTGATTACCACGACTCGTATATATGGGCTGCAGACATGCAGACAGCATTCAGATGACTCTTGTTTAATCAAAGGCTGACTGTGCAGCAGGGAACAACCACTTATCTGTTTAGGAGGGAAGGTCTGTACCCTGTCAAGGGGCGCTTATGTGCTGCATTGTCACACCCCAGATCAAAACACAAAAATCTATCATTCATTAATAAATGATGACAGAACTATGGTCAGTCCCTTATTATGTTAATAAAGGAATCTGGTTCTGCGACTGTTTGCATTGGCTGGAGCTCAGGGATGTCATTGTATTGCAGCAGGGACATGCGTACTTGTAGAAATGGGTTTACTTGAAAAATAGATGACTCTGTGGCTGGTAGGAGTTTTTGTCCATAATGCTGCAGCTCTGATGGGTTACCCGAGTATCAAATAATGATGAAACAGGTATAAGTGCTCTCCCAAGAACTACATTTGCAGTGCCATGGTTCTAGCTACAAAAGTTATTTGTTCAAATATATTACAAGATAGAATAATTAGTCAAAAATAAAAAAGAAAAGAAAAATGAAAAAAACTGACAGTCCTAATGAAGTTTGAAATATGGATGAAGAAAAGAGATGTTGATATTAGGTATATAATCTGCACAAATCTGTGGAAAAGGAAAATTGTGCTGAATTTTTGTAGAAGAATACAGCTATTTATTTATTTTGCACAATATAACATTATGTTGTAAAGCCTTTGAATGAGAATGGCATATGGGCATTATCACAAAACTATGAGGACTTGTTGAGCAATACTTTTTTTTTTATATATACTTTATAGTAACATTACTGTTCACAGGACATGCATGCCTGTGCGTGTAAGCAGTGCACTGTTGTCCAATTTTATGCTCCACACTGCAGCTGTCATCCTTGAGTGAGGCTGTGTGGGTATGTTCTACACAGCTGCTTCCTTCTAAGGTGTGCATTGCAGCAATACACATCCAGTACAAAGCTGTGCGAGTATGTTTTGCATAGCTGCTCCCTTCTAGGGTGCACACTGCAGCAATACATCCAGTACAAGGGTATGTGGGTATATTCTGCAAAGGTGCTGCCTTCTATGGTGCACACTGTAGCAATACAACCAGTACAAGGCTGTGTAGGTATGTCCTGCACAGCGTCTCCCTTCTAGGGTGTGCACTACAGCAATGCTACCAGTACAAGACTGTGTGGGTATGTTATGCACAGCTGCTGCCTTCTATTGTGCGTACTGCAGCAATACATCCAGTAGAAGGCTGCATGGGTATGTATCTTACCATTTGCATCTTACACACAAACACTGCTCTCTTATTGCATAATCTACCCTAAAGCTTAATTCAATATTACCTTTGTAGTATACATTACAGGGCTCACAGCACTGCTATGCCATGCACCCTCTGAATAATGCAGAACTACACTACAAGCAGCCTCCTCTCTGACCTGTATAATGCACAGCTACACTGCAGTATACAAAAGCACACACACTGCTGCTGCTGTGACTGTGCAGTGAACCTGACTTATAAAGCAAGCTGCACCAAGCCCCCAGTGTACTAGGTAAATGTAACGCTGAAAGTGTTGCTATGGTGTGCCGATCTGTCAAGATAAATCATGCATCACCTTGTGTATTGTTTAATAGCTCAGTGTCACCCTGCTCATAACTTGTGCCTTTTCCATGGTAATCCTGTATGTTACAATGTGCCACCCTGTCACATGTATAATGTATACTGTTGTCCCCCCATGCCTTACACATAAACTGTATGCTGTACAGCACATACTAACATCCTGCTGTGCACATTACTCATGCTGCTGCCCTCAGCCCCCCTTACAATGTCTAATTTACAATAGTTCTTGCAGGTTTTCAGTACAGTGTGTGACACATTGCTGCCCATATCACCTCTGTTGGGTTACATGTTAAAAGATCAAACGTTTGAAACATTGAACTGCATATGTTCGAGACTATATGGTCGATGTTTCAAAACATTGATCTTTTAACATGTCAAAAAGTAAAAGATAGAAATTAGTTAGAAGACTGTAATGCCACCCTGCACCCCCCCATGTCCGGGCTGCACCCCACACCCCCCTTAAATATGCCAACTCCGAGATCGCGGCACAGCAGACAATAGGAACACTTCCCATTCCGCACTGTATTCTCAGTGTAGCGTGATCTCATAGTTGGTATATTTAAGTTAGGGGCTTACGGGGGTGCAGCCCCCCACATAGGGGTGCAGGGGGGCTTGACCCCTGCTTTGCAGTCTTCTAATTTCTGTCTTTTACTTTTAGATATGTTAAAAGATTGATGTTTTGAAACATCGACCATATGGTCTCGACCATATGCAGTTCAATTTTTCAAACGTTCGATCTTTTAACATTAACCCCTCTGTTGCTGACCACCGTGAATGTCTTGGCCATAGCAGTAATATACAATGTGTAGTGCAGAGTGACACACTACTATATCCATTACCTGTGCTGCTGAACCCCTCAGTTACATTTTCATGGTGATACTGCATGACATAATACCATCTTGTTGTGCACATTAGCTCTCCTGCTCACTTCATCTACTGTACATGCATTATGCTTGGGAGTGTTACACATTGTGCAGTGTTATTCTGTTATGCAATCTACCTGTGTTGATAATCTGTCTCCTGGGAGTATCTGTTCCAGAGAAGTACTGTAAAATGAAATGTAATCCTTCTGAGGACCTTACATCTCTGCTTTCCTCCTCCACCTTAAGAGCCTTGTACATGGTAGTCATGCATGATGCAAAATTCCATCCTCCGTGGAACCCTTCCTGTGCTGCTGATCCCTCACATCTGAGTGCCTTTTGCATTACAATGAGCACTTAGTAGTACAATGAAACTGCCATCATATTCTGTACCCACCCCGTGTGTTTTTTGCACAGCAGTACTGCATGGCTCCAAGTGCCACACTGATGTATACTCCTCCAACCCAAAGTGCCCTATACATAGTATTCATTTATAAAGCAATGTTCCACCCCGCTGTTTACCTTGCTACTCAACATTCACACTCCTAGAATCTTGTGCATGGGAGTACTATATGATGCAATCTTCCACCTCACTATCTACCCTACTAGTCAACATCCACACTACTGGAATCTTGTGCATAGGAGTACTACATAATGCAATGTTCCACCTCACTGTACACCTTATTGCTCAATGTCTGCACTCCTGAAATCTCAGGCATGGGAGTACTATATGATGCAATGTTCTACCTCACTGTCTGCCCTACTACACAGCAGCCACACTCCTGGAATCTTGCACCTGGGAGTACTACATGATGTAATTTTCCACCTCACTGTCTACCCTACTACTCAACATCCACGCTCCTGGAATCTTGCGGCTGGAGTACTACATGATGCAATGTTCCACATCACTGTGCACTCAACCACTCATCTTCCACCCTCCAAGTGCCTTGTGCATAATGGTACTATATATTGCACAGTGCCAACATGTGCTCAGTGTCTGTACTACTGGGTCTACCACATTCTTTGTATGAAGTAGAATATTATATGGTTAACAGACCCACCTTGCTGTCTTCTCTCCTATTCTTGTTAAACTTCCAAAACAACATTTGCATGGAAAACGTAAAGAGTAAACATCTTTTTTCTGCCGCAGTTCTTACATGTATAATACTACTGCATTCCTACCAGTGTTGACTTCAGGTTCCTTCCTTTGCTGAGGTACAATATTGCAGAACAACTACTTGTGTAAGGAATGCAACAATACAAAAGATACAGCCATATAACTCTATAACCAAATTAAATATGAAAGTAGCTTCTTCAGAATAATATGACATGGCCCTCCGCTTATCCAGTATTTCCATGTATAATGCATCACGCATTCTACCTTACTAGACTTTCCAGCAAGTTTTTCCGAAACTTAACACTTGTTTTTGTTATTTTGTATCTGTGTATGCAGACAATCTTCATCCCCATTTTCTACACGTCTCTTCCCCATAACCAAGTTACTGATAACCAGTACCAAAAGACAAAGATAAAATGGTACAGTTTACTGGAGAAGGGTCCCCTGACACTTAGAATCACTGTTTTTCTTATTAATCTGCTTTACATTTTGGCATCCTCATGACAGGCTATCACAAAATAATAGGTTGTCTAAACAACAAAACCTTTATATAGCCAAAACTTCCTAAGTTCTAGACCTTGGACATCTGCTGTTCACATATTTTATTGACATCCAATTCCAATGTGAAACAATTGATTTATATTCAGATTATGTGGTCTGTTTTATAAATGGTGACTCACTCTCCAGCATTTATTTACATGTTATCAATGTGCACACTTTTAGCCAGCTCCAGTAAAATATTTAACAGAAAAACAGGTACCTACAAAAGACTAACAGTTTCTGCTAATCTACAACTCTAAATGTAACAACAATCTCTAGACATGGTGATCATCTGACTGGAGATTGCCTGAAAAAAACACTGGGATAAGTTATCCTTTGTAATCAATTGCAGAAGTCTTCAGATTTGTAAGTAGTATGTATCCATATTAATGACTAGAGGTTGCTGACAGACAGCACTGTCATTGGTTGCTAAGAGGAACCAATCATATGCACTCTGTCTGCTTAGTAACAGGACATGGTTTAGTTTCTTATATCTTATTTATAGTAAAAGGTAAAAACCATTTAAGGTACTGTATGTTTTCATTGGGACACTAACTGGGGCAGATGCCCCGTCATGCCTGTGTGACACTTCTATGGATTCCCACACTTACCTTTACTGCATAAATTCCTCAGAATTTTGTGGCAGTATCTAATAGCAGTCTATCTTTGACATCCTCCATTCTTTCTTAGGTATGATACACACACTGTTATCTGACAGATCAGCAATGTGCCTGAATCAGGTATCTGCCAGGTCTGTGGCAAAGTTATTTACCACACCAAGACTTGTACATCTTGCAGTTAGTAATCGCATCCAGCCCCATGCATTTTCAAGAACTTTAATATAAAATGGGGGAAAAAAAAACTTCCAATTGTCATAGTTCCAGTTCCACTTAATATTTAAAAAAGGCATTGGCTACTAACCTACAAACACCATTACTACCAAAGCTATAATAGTGCTACAATATTTTAAAGTTATCTAATTAGAAGATTATTTTATTTCTGCCTTTAACTTCACAAGAATAAAGTTATTGCCATTATGATTTTTTTATAATTATGATTTTTGTAAAGATATCTTCAATTTCGATCTAAGAGTTAACTTTACTTCTTACTATATCATCTACTCCATATTGATCTGCTGTGTCACTGCTAAGTCACTGAATTAATAAAAAATAAAAACTAATCAGAGCACTGAATGAGCCTTGAAATTTGTTCATAGGTTAGTACTAGGCTAACTGCCCTTGTGGGACATTTTATGTCTAGCCTATTATGCCATGTGAGAATCAAGCCCTGTACCTTGTGTCTTTAAAGTAAACTCCTTAACCATTATGTCAACCTCCCACAAAATTTCTCCATTTTTTTTCTTTCTCAGTAAGCCCAGATGTTATTCTTTTCCATTGGTGATCTGGGAGTTCTGTCTGGTAAAGTGACAAACTCAGTCACACAGTAGGCAAATGGCTGCTCTGGGAATCATACCAAGGACTGCTTCAGTGACCAGAGCTAGCAACACAGTTATAAGTCTCTATAGCAAACCTCTAGACAAAGAAGAAGAAACCATACAAACTTAGCTGAGCAGTTAATTAAATATACCCAGTGTTTTGGAACAAATTATGACATCTTTTTGGTAGCAGTCTACGCACAAGTTAATATTTTTTGCATTCACCCTTAGCTGGCCTTAGGCAGAGACAACTAGGTGGCTGCCTAGGGTGCCTGTCTAGTAAGGTCATTTTTCCTGCATTTATTATTATTTTTTTTTTTTGGTAAAGAAATGACTTCCTTAAAATGCCTTTAATGAAGACAGGAAAAACTGTGTGAGGAAAATGAAGAAAAAAGTAATATGGATGGTGCAGGTAGACCAGGATGGGGACACTGGGTGGTGTGAGGGGGGGCTCTGGAGCCATTTTGCCAAGGGAACCAGCTGTCTAAAGGCCGACCCTGCATTAACCTAGTAAATTAAAAACACTTGCTTTAAATGACAACTACTTCTTAAAGACTGTTGAAATAACAGTGCAGTTTCACAGTCTGTTAAATTGTTTTCTAATTTGTAGCAAGAAAAACAGTGAATAAAGTGAGTAATAGATGAATGACATTGTTTTTAGTGTACTGGGGAGCATTTGAAATAATATAAAGGGTATTCTAGGATAATTCCACAGAGAAAGGGATAGAGACATGCAAGATACCTCAGAGGCTATGCTATGATTAATGCACAAGGCTATGATATTGAAAAGAATACAGAGTAGATGGCAGGAAGTCAAGTGCAAAACTGCTCAGGAGGAAAAGCTGCACTGAGATGGAAAAAAAAAGACATGTACAATTTCACACAAAAAATTAGAAACAGATTCAGAAAAAAGGTGAGTACAAAAACTGAGAATGAGGTAGTGAACAAATCATTAACAAAAAAAGCAAAATATATAATGTGGCAGACAAAGCTCAATGCAATGCTAAAGAAAGCTCCTGGCTTAGATCAGATATTCAACTCCCATGGCATGTTAGACCGGTTTTGTATTAAGAATAAGTTTTATTAGAAAGTTTACCAAGGCAGTTTTTCGAATAAATGTATGTTAGATAAAAAAAATAAGTAAATAAAATTTTACATTTGTTTACAGAGAAAGTCCGATTGGACACAGGTCCATTTTCAGCAGAGGCCCGGGAGAAAAGTTTCAAAAGATGCATTATATAAATTAAACACACAAAAGTATAAATTCAGAAGCACAGAAAGTAGCAGTGATAAATTCATAACATTTGAATAAAAGTTAAAACACAAAAGTCAATGTCATGTTCTGTATGAAGTAAGCTACTGCTCAGAAAAAAAAACTCAAATAAACTGAATCATATGGTATTTCTGAAACAAATCAGGTACCACAGATACAAATGGCACTTATTTTTAGTATGTATAGTGCATCAGGTAAGCAACACATACACAAAGTGCCATAGTACATTTAAACTAACTATTCTGATCATTAGTTTAAATGTACTATTGCACTTTAAGAAAAGGTCTTGTATTATTGTAGTAATGTGGTTAGGTGAATTTTGGTGGTCAGCGTAAAATAATTGATATTGACTAATCAAATCTGAAAAAGCCTCAGGATATTTTAGGCCAAAAGCACTTGTGTGATTTTATGTTAATAAAAGTTTTATTTTAGTATATTTTTCCATTTTTATTCCATTCTGTCTTTTTTCCGTTAACAGTGGTGTATGTGGATTTACTACTTTTGCTGGTCTGTGTTTGCTTTCCCTATGTGATCAACATTTTCCCTTAATCTCTCCTCTGAGGTCTCCCAGATGATAAAAATATAATTTCTAAAAATGATAGTAACAAGCCATCTCCTTAAAACAGGGGGGGGGGGGGATTATAAACATGGTCTTTTTCACATTTACCTAAGGCTGTGTTGGCCAGGGTCAGTGCCCCCATTATGAAACCTTTTTTCTGCCTGAAGCAACTCCTACTGAAGCAGAAAAAGTTGTTACTCAGGAAGATTCTGAGAAGTCTGCAGATGGACTCAGCCTCATAGCTGTGGTTCCAGCCCATGGTGTTGATTGCTTCCAGCACAGCTTCAATGCAGTATTCATGTGGGAGCACAGTGTAGAGGGCCTGTACATCAATGGTCACTAAGATGGCTCCACCAATGACATTCTGGAGAAAAGGGAGCTGGACTGGCAGATCCATCTTAATGCAAGCAAACCACCAGGACTCTACACCATAATCTCCATCAACAGTGTATTGCACCTAAGAAAACTGCAATCATCAGGCTTACTACTAACAGTGTCTACATTCCTAATGCAAATGTTTTCTCTAATCCACTGCCACTATTTATACTCACTGTCTAAAGGTTAATGTTCTGCTTGTTCCACTCTTGGTATATCTTGCATTTACTGCCCTGGGATTTTACCCCATTTACATAAGTTTTTGGAGACTATTGACATGCTCTGCAGTAGCTCTAGCATTAACTCAATTGAGATATGTTTTTTCAAGTGTCCTCCAGTGAACATCCTTTGGTTAACTACCGGATGAAGCATTAAAAGGCATGTGAAAGCACGACAGAGGTTTAATAATTTTTTAAGATGTTTAACATTCTGCCACCAAATAGTACAATTCATTTATTCAACCCTGGATAATGTTCTCTGGGCTAATGTTAATACAAGTTTGGTCATAATTTAGAAACCTCGATTTAATTGCTTTTCAACTGAGTGTTAGCTCTGATGAAGCTTACTTGTGAAAGCGCTGGTTATAACACTGCCAGTCGCCCCCCATAGGCCCATCTCTATACAAAATGAATGTAACACTGCTAAACAATGAGAATAGATAATTTGTACCCATATCTGCATAAAAGATTGCAACTCTGTCAACTAATGAAAATTGAGTTTTATATCCATACTTACATATTCCTATTATGCTGATGCTTTACAAAGTATAAATACCCCAACTGTCTGTGGAGTAGTTGTTACAAGACAACTGAAATAAAACAAAGGGAGATTTTTGCCACAGAGCTCACCTACCTATGTTGGATGTTCTTCAAAAACTAAAGCTTTTGAAAACCAAAAGGAAGACGTCTGTGGTTTTATTCAACTTTTGAAATATTTATTCTCTTAAATTGACTTGGAAGCTTGTCCAGCTGGAATTCAATCTTTCTATGGTTATTTCTTTATTTTAGGTTCAGAATAAATGGGCAACAACATTAATAGATTGGCTCAAAGTAAATTCTGATACCACTTTACATGTAAAAGATGGGTTATTTCTCAAAGAAACCCTGTCCTTGTGAAAAATGAGGGAAGGTTGACTCAACATTAAAGCTGGTCACTCAGATAGTCTTCTAGCTGAATTGTTCCACGTAAGAACTTGATTAGTCTTCTAGCTGAATTGTTCCACGCAAGAACTTGATTTCAACCCGATGAGCTGGTTCAAATGGAAAAACAGCGAGTTTTTCTTAGAACAAAGTTAATATCCCAAAGAGAAGTCACCTGCTTATTTAGGTGGCTGCATAAAGAAGACCACTTTCAAAACCTGCTTGCGTTGTACATGATTAGAAAGGTGGGATTCAAGGGATCTATATCACTATATCAAAGTATTTTTATGGAACACCTGCTTGTCAAATCCTTTTCAGAGAAACACCTATCTGTTGAATGCTCTGTTTAGTGAATTACATTTAATCAAATATATTTTTTTTGGCCACCTGAAATACATGTAATGTTTAACATCAGTTAGCAAATCCAGAACCCGGAACCATTCAACTGCTAAACTTTATATTAAAAACATTAAAAAACACTTAAACCTAGTATACTTCATGAAAGAGTTTCACTTTTGCAGGGAGGGGGTTGTGCCCCCTTCCTCCCCAAGTGGGGGGCTTCACTCCCCATACCCCCCACAAATTTAATACACCAATTCTGAGATCACATCCCCACACAAATTATGTATATAATTGATGATCTTCTTTCAGCTTTTTTCCGGTTAGGGGGTCACCACAGCAAATCACCTGTCCTCTCATGATTGGCAGTGGAGTTTTACAGTGTCTATTTGCCAGCCCGTCACCCAACCTTCCACAGAAGGCACACACATGCCCACACTCACACCTAGGGCCAATTTAGAGTGTACAGTCCAACTACAGCATGTCTTTGGGATGTGGGAGGAAACCGGAGCACCCGGAGGAAATCCACGCGACCACAGGGAGGACATGCAGACTCTGCACAGAAGGCACCCCAGCTGAGAATCAAACCAGAGAACTTCTTGCTGTGAGGCGGCAATGCTAACCGCTGCACCACCGTGGCCACCCAGATCACACTATGTTGATAAAAAGGGTAAACTAGAAATAGTCTATGAATTTTCATGTCACCAGAAAATTAACTTTCACCGATTGTTGAATGGTTGGTGAGAATTAGGTGGAACTTGTTACTGTGGATATTCTGTTCCTGATTTTGACCAACAAAAGCCATTTGATAAAATGACTTTCGACAATGGAAGACTTTGGGAAGCAAGCATCGTTGAAAGGGTTGACAAACAGGTATTCGATTAAATAATATTTTGATGAAGTGATATAGACCCAATTAAAGTTAGGCAAGCACAGCTGACTAAAAATATTAACCATCATAGAGGAGAAAAAAAAGGCCAGAGCACAGTAATTCACACAAATAATTGATAATCAGACACATTTGGGCCTTAAGATGGTCCTGGTTCTTTGAATGGCACTAACTAGAAAATCTTTTCCTCTTAAAAATATATAATTTGCTAGTTAGCATCCTTCAATACTTGCTGCACACCAACAGAAAAAAGGTGCCTAAAAAGTATTAAGATTCTATCATCCAGCAGTCACCTGAAGATTTTTCAGGATGGTATCATCTTGTATGAGTAAATTCATTCTGTGGCAAGCCCATGGTAATTTTCCTTGGACAGTTTCAGAAAAAGGGAGAACCACTACTGCCTGGACCAAAAGAGAATCACCACAATAATCTTTGGGGTATCCTCCCTTATCCTTCAAAGACTTTGGAAATCAGTAAAAGGGTAGAAAGGCATAGGGTAACATTCCCTTCCAACAGAATGAGAAAGCAATGGTCTTCTAGCTCTATAATCAAGAAATCCTGGTGCAGAATTTCTTTGTTTGTTGTGAGAGATCACATCAGTTTTAGGTGTTCCCTGCAGTTTGATCATTTCTAAAAGATCCTAGGCTGAAGTTTCCATTCATGATGGCGTGTGTTGGTCCTACTTCACTTGTCTGCCACAATGTCTTGCTCTGACAAAATGTATGTAACCTGAAGAGTCAAAATAAGCTGAGTTATTGCCTCCCAGGCTATTGTAGCAAGTCTGTAAAGGGGTAAGATCTAGCACCGCCTATTTGTTGATGTACCATATATCTCTATGTTGAGATCTTGCAAAGGCCCTGGGGACAAGAGATGATTTAGGGCTTTCAAAACATTTAATATAGTCAACATCTATTTGACATTTATGTGCTTTTGTATGCGTTATTTGTTCCACAGACTTTGCACAAACTAGATCTGAAGAATCTGTTTTGTAGACTGAAGAGACAGAAGGGACAATGGGAAAACTGAATTCTAAGATAACTGGTCTACTCACCACAGAACCTTACTCCTTACAAATGCCAAAATAGGGATCAGAAAATATAAAGGGTGAAGGTGTCATGTCCAGATGGACCTGAGGTACAACTGTGTGAAGCCTTGCCAGTGGAATCATATGAATTATGGATGACATGTACAGTAGAATGCTGAGAAATTCCATAGCAGGTGGTTGGATTTGAGAGTAAAAACACAGCAAGAACTTTTGGAACATTTCTACTTTGTCTGGTGAAAGAAATCTCTTCCCAGGGCAGAATTTAATAGACATCCCCAGAAAACAATTGTGTTAGATGAGATGACAAAAGGTTTTGTAAGTTCACTTAAAAATGCAAGCTGAATAGAAGAATCTGAACACTTTCTAAAGACTCTTTACAATGTGCAAAAAAGAGTCTGCAAATATAAGGCAATAATCCAAATAAGACAAAATGTTAATGTCTTCATGTCTGCAATCAGCAATTATTGGAGACAGACACTGTGAATACCTTTTGAGACAGAGATAATTGAAATGGTAAAAACCAGAACTAAAAATGTGAGCCAAACATAGCAAATCTTAAAAAATGAAACCCTGAACAATGCACTCACAAGAGCAGCAAAGCAGCAGAACAGAATTAAGTACGATAGTCCAGTCTGATCAAAGAAAAGAAGATTTATTACGTTCTAGCGCCTCAGCATTCACGGCCTTCAATGGAATAAATTATCATACTTGATTCCCACTATATATATACATATATACACACACACACACACACACACACACACACACACACACACACAAACACACACACACAAACACACACACACAAACACACACACACACACACAATCAAATACATCTATTAACCAATCAATTAATTAAATAAGCACTTTCCAATTACAATAAGCATTCAAGCCATCAGGATTTAAAGTTCCAAATTTTAAAATAAGTAGGGATTCCTTAAATAGAAGCCTCTCTAACATCCAGATAATCGCATTTATCAATTTTCTCTAAAATAGTGCCCTGCAAACCACTCAGGTCACCCTTATGACATTTTAAAAAAATGTTGCGCTACTGGGCTTTCAAGCTTGCATTTCTTTATATCACTCACGTGTTCCTGCAAGCGAAGCTTGAAAGCCCTTTTACTTTCCCCTATATAAAACTTGTTGCACGGACACTTTAATGCATAAACAATACATTCAGTGGTACAGCAAAAATTTGATAATACATTAAATTTTTTCCCATTAATATATTGAAAATTTTGTGTAACATATTGGTAAGAGATGCATTTTCCACACGGAACAGTCCCTAAAACCTGCAGGGTATCTAATACCCTAAGATATGGGTTTTGGAACTTACTATGTACTAATCTATGCTTAATACTACACCCTTTTCTAAAAGAGAATGTAGGTTTGGTACACAATTCAGCAAATTCTTTAAATTTGAGCAAGTAGACCCAATTTTGTTTTATAATAGGAACTATTTTATCACTCAGTAGGCATGTCATAACCATGTACAGGTTATTTTCTTCTGCAACCTGATGTTTTCTTGTGTATTCATCATTCTATTACTATACATCATAATTGGTTAATAGATGTATTTGATTGTGTGTGTGTGTGTGTGTGTGTATATATATATATATATATATATATATATATATATATATAGATATATATATATATATATATATATATATGTGTGTGAATCGAGTAGAATTTATTCCATTGAAGGCAGTGAATGCAGAGGTGCTAGAACATAACAAATCTTAAAAAATGAAATGTTTGCCTATGGCAATGTGGTGGTAATCATCTATGTCTAGCTCCACTATGAAAGCAAGTAAAGAAACATGAGGCAGCAGAATTGCAAGGGACATCATTTTAAAGTTTGAAACCTTTACAAAAAGATTAAGAATGGAGAAGTCTAGCACAGGCGTACACGCCCCCTTCTTTCTTTGGCACCCAAAGAATCCTTGAATACAATTCTTTGCATCTCTGGCCTGCAGAAACTGGTTTTTGACTCGTTGAGTTAAGAAGAACAGGAAGAACAAGGGACAATTTGAGTTACTGATCAAGCAGAGATCTCTTGGAAAGGAGGAAAGGATTCTCATTGCCAAGCATACTCCTGCTGAATGGTTTTTAGAATCAAATTGTTTACAACAATGCAGTTGTCACTTGGGTTGATGATTCTAGGAAAGGTTGCTAAGGACGTGGTTAGACTTGGAAAAAAAAAACAATAGTTATTCTGACTTTTTTTGGGACATCTTTGGTTTTGAGGGGCTTTTTCTTTAATTTTGGTGACTCATTGCCATTGTTTTTACAAATCCTGCTTTTGATCACCTTGATGCTTACATTGCTTATTGAAAAGGAGAGCGAAGGAGAAGAAAAACATTTATCTGCATTAGAGATGGAAGGTTGGAATATCTTTTTTTTTTCAAAACAGGTTTATTGTTTTAACATATAAGAGAAATATCATAACAATTTTATACAAGTAATTAAAAATATGTATTATTATAATATTCAACAAAACAACTAAAGTATTTACAAAGACATCCACTACAATCAGATCAATTAAACTAAAATACCATGCTATTGAAATTAAATTTTTTTTAACAAATTTTGTAAATTATCCCATACAATAAAATAAGATGTTTTTCTATTTGTTCTAGTCCTAATTGTGTTTATTTCCATATGGCACACTATATTCATAACATTTTTAAATTCATTGAACGAAGGAGGTGTATCTGAAATCCAATTTCTAGTTATTATTTTCCTAGCCACTGCTAGAATAGACCATAACAAGGGAAGCTTAACCTTTTAACACTTTGAGGTACAGGTGTGTTGAATAATATAAGAGATTTAGAAATAATGAAATTATCTGTAAAAAGAGCCTGCAAAAATTCATTAATTGACTTCCAGTATTCTTTCAATTTTATACAGTCATAAAACATATGAGCCCAGTCAGCATTAATTTCTACATTACATCTATTACATAGATTATCTTTATTATTTATTTTATTCATCATCAAAGGTGTATAAAAAGATCTATGTAAAAATTTCCATGTATAAAGTCTCCAGACAATGGAAGACGTAGTTCTATAAGCAGATTCCAATATATGTTGTTTATCTTGTTGATTTGGTGGGTCCCCATTAATAGAAGTGAAATAATTCCAGTATGAATCTACACTGTAAAGAGTTTCTTGTCTGATAACTTTATGTATGTATGAAAGTTTACCTTTATCAGAAACTTTATGTTGTAAATTTAATATCAAGTAATCAATCAGTGTTGGAATAGATTCTTTAACAGTTATAGACATTAAATCTATTTTATTAATGAGATGTTGTCTAAAGGTCTGAACCTCTAACCAGCAAGTTTCTCTTAGATCAAATTCTTGTTTTAAGAAATCTAGATTTTTAACTTTATTATCAGATATCAACTGATACCAGTACTTTAGATCATTATCTATAGCTAAATGAGTTCCTTCAGAAGTAGATGACAAAAGCATACCCTGAGTATACATTATAGGAAATACAATAAAATTCCATTCCCTATACTTAGGGTGCATGAATATAAAGTTACGATAACTAATAATAATATTTAATGGGTAACAAACCATATGTTTAGGTGTAATAGGTGAAGTACAAAATTCCTTTAGTAACCATAACATGGAGTTATTTACAATCAAATTTTTATGTGTTAAGGAGATTTTCATGGAGTGTATACTAATTAGCTCCCAATAATCTTTCCATTTTGTGACATATGACTGATCTATTAATAAAGTAATTAATTTATATACTATCTCTTCTATTGTAAAAGTTAAGTCTGGAAAAGAAATACCCCCTTGAGACCAGCTATTAGTATGTTTCTTTAATGCAATCCTAGGTCTATTAGGTGCCCATAAGAAATTTAACATTAGTGTGTTCAGTTTCTTGATAATTATTTTTGTAGGTGGAAGTATTATTGATTGTATTAAGTATAAAATCTTGGGGAATATTATCATTTTAATAATTGTAAGTCTCTCCTCCATAGTAAAAAACATATTATTCCAGGTATTAAAAAGATTTTGTATATTAAGAAAAAGTACAGTTTTGTACCTACCATAAATGTAGATGTTCGAAGATCCACATTGCTGCAGTCCTTACACTTGGGTAGTCCGCTGTCCTCGGTCGGCCCGAATATCAAAGTATAAGGCTGGCGTCGGTCAAGGCGCATTTGACTGACATCAGGACGTCAGGGTACAAATGCGCATGACCGACGTCATATCCTCAGTCTTTTCTTGCCCCAGATGTCAGAAGACCCTAAAAATAAAGGTCAAAACCAAAAGACAGCAAACAACCAACCAACCACCCTTGCACTAATTATATGTACAATATATACAATATACACAATATTTACAACCCAACCCACACAACCACCTCTAACTACAGAGGGGAAGGAGGGAGGGTAAATTGGACTGCAGCAATGTGGATCTTCGAACATCTACATTTATGGTAGGTACAAAACTGTACTATGTTCATCTCACATTGCTGCAGTCCTTACACTTGGGTAGAATCCCAAAGCAGAGGTAAGGGAGGATGGCCAAACTACAAGGAAGCAGGAGCTGCCAAAATGCCCTGCAAAACAGCAGTGGCAAAACCAGCCCTGGATTTAGAGTAAAGTGGCAGGTGATAATGCCTAAAGAAAGTATGCACTGAAGTCCAAGTAGCTGCCTCCAAAATATCCTTGGTTGCCACTCCCCTCAGAAAGGCTGTCGAAGTGGCAGTAGCCCTAGTGGAATGAGGCCTAATCCCAGCTGGAATCTCCTTGCCATGATGGGAATAACAGAAAGCAATGCAAAACCCAATCCACTTAGAAATAGTTTGTTTTGACACAGGCTTGCCCTAAGAACTCAAAGCAAAAGAAACAAACAACTGCTGAGACTGCCTGAACCCTTTAGTTCTGTCCAAATAATATCGCAACTGCCTGTGTACATCTAAAGTGTGCAAAATCTTTTCCCTTTATTTTGGGGATTTGCATAAAAAGTAGGCAAATGAATAGTTTGGTTTAAAGCCACACTAGAAACCACCTTAGGCATAAAGGAAGGATTAGTACGCAAAGATACCCTATCCTTATGGAAAATCAAGAAAGGCTCAACCGCCATAAGGGCCTGTAATTCAGAAACCCTTCTTGCAGAGGTAATGGCCAACAAAAAGGCAGTCTTCCATGATAAATATTTCAACTCAGAAGTAGCTGCAGGCTCAAAAGGTTGTAGAGTGAGTTTCTCCAACACAAAATTGAGATCCCAAGCAGGAGTAGGAGCTCTACGTGGGGGTCTTATATTCTTTGCCCCTCTAAGAAATTGCTTGAACAAAGGAAGAGAAAACAATGGAGGGTCACATTCATAGTGAGCTGAAATTGCTGCAGCATGAACCTTAATAGAAGAGAAGGACAAACCTTTGTCCAGTAACTCAGTAAGATATTGAAGAGCCACACTTAAATTAGGCTCAGAAACATCAAAATCCTTTGCTGCACTCCAAAATAAAAATCTCTTCCATTTATCTGCATACACTTTCCTTGTACTAGGCCTTCTAGCTTCCAAAATCACATTCAAAACTTGTTGTGGAAGTTGAGACCCTCTATGGTTCAAAACAGAATATGCCAGGCTGTTAGGTGAAGAGAGTGAAGTTTGACATTGAGCAAATGGCTGTCCTCCTGTGACAACAGGTGTGGAATCGAAGGCAAAGGCCATGGAGGCTTCCGTACCAGACTTCTCAGTAATGGGTACCAGTGCTGTCGAGGCCAATCTGGAGCTATTAAAATCATCCTTGTCTTGTCCTGTCTGACCTTTAGAAGTACCTTTGGGAGAAGAGGCAGAGGTGGAAAGGCATACACATGAAGATTGCTCCAATTGAAAGAAAGAGCATCCACTTTCCAAGCTGTGGGATGAAACCTTTTTGTGCAAAACTTTGGCAGCTGATGGTTTAGTGGAGAAGCGAACAGATCTATGTCTGGAGTTCCCCATGACACTGTCAATTTCTGAAATACATGAGGATCCAATTTCCACTCGTGGGGATCCATAATTCGTCTGCTCAACACATCTGCTAAGGAGTTCTGTGCTCCTGGCAGAAACCTTGCCTGAAGATTGAGCTGTAAACTGAGAGCAGTCTCCCACAAAATCATTGCTTGCCTGCATAGAGGATAAGAATGTGTTCCCCCTTGCTTGTTGATGTACCACATGACAGTTGTGTTGTCTGTTAGAATTAACACCTGCCCTGGAAGAAGTAAATCCTTGAAAGCTATTAATGGAAACTGGACTGCTAACATCTCCTTCAGGTTGATATGTAGATGTTGTAGTCTGGCAGGCCACTTGTCTTGTATCCACTTTCCATTCAGATGAGCTCCCCAAGCTTTGTCTGAGGCATCTGTCGTTAAAATCTGACTCACCTCTGGCCGGGTCACAGAGAGTCCCTTGTTTAGGTGACATTCCTGAGCCCACCACAAAAATTCCTTTTGAATGCAAGGTATTATTTGAATGACAGTGTCCAGATCCTGGCAGTGCTGTGTCCATACATTTTTGAGATACCATTGCAGCTTCCTCATATGCAGTTTGGCATTGGGAAGCACCAGAATACAAGATGCCATGAACCCTAAGGCTTGAAGGACTGTCCTTGCAGTCAGCCCGGACTGATGAGATAGTTGATGGAAGTAAAGGGAAAGACTCTTTTGTTTGTCCGGGGTTAAAAAGGCCATCTGGGATGCTGTATTCAGTCTTACACCCAGAAAGCACATGTCCTGAGAGGGTACTAGACTGGACTTTATTTCATTCACAGAATACCCCAGGCATCTTAGCACTGCTATCACATATTCCAAATGATGAAGAAGCTCTTCTTTCCTTGAGCCAGAATCAGGCAGTCGTCCAAATAAGGATAGATCTGTATTCCTTTTAGCCTGAAGAAAGCTATCACTGGAGCCAGAACTTTCGTGAACACTCTGGGCGCAGTAGATAAGCCAAATGGCAATGCAGAGAACTGATAGTGAGAAGTCCCAGCTCGAAAACGCAGATACTTCCTGCAACTTAGTCTGATAGGAACATGAAGGTAAGCCTCCTTGAGATCCAAAGTTACCATCCAGTGATCTTTGCCCAGCAGAGGTAAAAGCTGTTGTAACGTCAACATTTTGAACTTGGGAATGCCCAGATAAGTGTTGAGGATAGATAAATCCAAAATTGGTCTCCACGTGTTCCCCTTCTTTGGTACTAGGAACAGGCGAGAATAAAATCCTAGGCCCACTTCTGGCATAGGGACCGGCTGTATGGCCCCTAGTTGAAGTAACAGAGAAATTTGCTTGTGAGCCTCTATTCTTTGTTGAGGAGGAATGTCTGGCATGCCTCTGAAAGGAGGCAAGGTATGGAAATAAAACCTGTAACCTTGGTGTATGATATCCAATACCCATCTGTCTTGGGTAATTAAACTCCAATTTTCTTTGAAAAGTGCCAACCTTCCTCCCAAAGGTGCTGCCAGACGAGAAGGCTCTGGCAGCTGAAAAGGTAGGTCATTGGGTCTGTTTACGAAAGGACTGACCCCTGCCCTCACCTGAAGACTGTGCAGGAGAACTCCCTGTTCTAGGCCTGAAAGAGCCCTGAGCTCTGCCCCTACCACGTCTAGATCTACCCCTAGACTGGGAATCATAAGAAGGATACGTCCACCCTTTAGCAGGCCAATTTCTACTAAACTTTGGAGGCTGAACCTGCAAAAAATCTTTAACAGTCTGCATAGACTTAGCCTTGTCTTCCATTTTCTTCAAAACTGCCTCAACAGGAGAACCAAACAACACATCAGATTGTAAAGGAGCATCTAAAATCCTAGTTTTAACATGGTCAGATAAATTTTGATCCCTCAGCCAGGCGTGCCTGCGAAGAACTGACCCAGTGGCAGCCACACTAGACGAGGCCTGTACAGCATCAAAACCACATTGCAAAGAATGCTTACCCACCTGTTCAGAAACATGTACTAAATCTTGTAACTCTTTACAATCAATACCTTCCGCCAGAGCATCAACCTTAGACTTCAACTGTGAAAGGAGATAGTTTTGGTATTTTAACATGTGAAACTGGCAATTCAAAGCCCTCATAGCTAGAGTGGAAGAAGTATAAACTTTCTTTCCCCATCTATCCAAGGCCCTGGCTTCTTTATCTGCAGGAACCGGATTCTTGACAACAGAAGCCTTAACACCTTTAGGCCCCTGGCTAACAGTTTCTGGGTCTGCCCTAGGACTCTTAAAAAGATACTTATGAACTTCAGGCACCCTGTAATACCTATCTGGTTTAACAGGAGCAGGAGACAAAGAATCAGGATTAAGAGAAGCCTCTGTAAAAACATCTTCCACTACATCCAAAACAGGAGGTATAGCCAAAGGCCTATGCTGGGGTAAAAACAAAAATTCCCTAAGCCTTTTCCTGGAATCAGAGAAGTCCTGACCTTCCCACTTAAAATGCTCCCTCATGGAATGAAGAGTTTCTGAAAAAGAAAAATCCTCAGGAGGAGAAGCAGAAGGAGTAGAATCATCCACATCAGAATCAGAATAAGGAGAGTACTCCTGCAAGTCTTCAGCCGAAGACTCTGAAACATCCGAAGCCTGCTCAAAACTAGCTCAGTCTCCACCCTAGGTCTCTTATCAGGAGGGGCCAAAGAACCCCTAATCAGAGTAATCAAATCTTCTGCCATTTTAAGCATATGCTTCTTGGGCACAGTTCCAGAAGAACTAGGGGTGGCACCAACTGAAGCTAAACCTGGCCTGCCTCTAGGAGAAGCCTTGGAAACAGAAGGAGAGGGCCTAACCACCCTAGGCAGGAGGGGAGTATAGTAACCTGAGAAGCCCCTTCACCCTGACCTGCCTCCTGAGAGGCCACATCCTGCAATAACAAGGTCTCTCCCTGGGATCCCAAAGAAACCTCCGGTGGAACCACCGGCTCCACCGACACCTCTAAAGAACCGGTCCGCACGGACGGTTCTTCTAGCCTAGGCTTCACTGCTTTGTCCTTGCGCTTCTTAAGAAGCGGCGCCGGAGCATCCGGCGGCATTTTATAATTGCACCGCTTCCCAAAGACTAACCTGGCACAATCTAATCTCCTCTTTATAGTGCGCTTATTAAATCTAGCACAAGAGCGACACCCAACAACGTCGTGCTCAGGCCCTAAACAAGGAATACACAAAGTATGATAGTCTCTATGCGGTATCTGTTTCCCACAAGAAATACAATTATTCACTTTTTCTGACATCCGGTAAACCACTGAGGCAAGAAAAAACTAAAATATTCCCCAGCGGGGTACTTAGCCAACTTTGACTCGGTCTGAAACTCCGGAATCGAAAAATTTCAGAACGCCAACCGGCACTTGCAATACTGCTTCTGCATCGGACCATGCGGCAAAAAAGACTGAGGATATGACGTCGGTCATGCGCATTTGTACCCTGACATCCTGATGTCAGTCAAATGCGCCTTGACCGACGTCAGCCTTATACTTTGATATTCGGGCCGACCGAGGACAGCGGACTACCCAAGTGTAAGGACTGCAGCAATGTGAGATGAAAAACATCAGGTATTATAATTATTATATATAATAGATAGTATTATACCTAAATAAGTTATCTGACCTGAATTGGGTACATATTTAGTAAAATCACTAATGAGAATATTTTTTTGTATATATATATATAGGTAGTATTTTAGTTTTTTCTTCATTGAATATTAAACCAGAAATACTTTTAAAATTCATCATGTTATCAAATAGAGACTGTATAGAAGAATTAGATCCTGCTGATGTAATTAGAACATCATCTGCAAAAAGTTGAATTTTGGATGTTGTATTTTCATCTATTTCAAAACCCTCTGTGTCAGTACTGTTTCTGATCAAATAAGCCCAAGGCTCCATTACTAAAGTGAATAATAGTGGAGAAAGTGGACATCCTTGTTTTGTACCTTTAAGAATGGGTATTTTTTGTGAAACATATGTTCCTACCTTAATATAAGCCAACGTTCCTTTGTATAAATGTTCAATTAGATTTACAAATGCATCAGAGAAGTTTGTGCACTTCATTAAGGTAAACAGATAGTCCCAACTTACTGAATCAAACGCTGAACTTATATCAAGACTAATAAGTGTTAAATCTTTCTTTTTCCTATTTGCAAAATCTATTAATGTTAAAGTTCTTCTTATATTATCAAAAGTATTTCTATTTACAACGAAGCCTGTCTGATCTATATCTATAATGCCGGGAATGATTGTCTTCAATCTATCAGCAAAGATATTCATAAACATTTTATAATCAACATTAAGTAATGAGATGGGCCGATATGAAGAACATCTAGTTGGATCTTTATTAGGTTTTAAAATTGGTGAAATAAATGTATATTGCCAAGATGGGGGGGGTTATTAACTCAGTTTGGGCCAAAATAAAAACCTTATGTATTAATGAATATGTATTTTTAGAAAGGATTTTATATATCTCTGGTATAATACCATCATTACCCGGTGCTTTGTTTGATTTAAGCTTATTTATTTGTGTAATAACTTCTGTATATGAAATACTCTTGTCCAATAGTTTAATCTGTTGTTTATTAAGCTTTTATTCATATTTGTGGTTATAAACTCCTTTATTTTATCTTTAGGTTCCATGTTAATATTATTATGGTTAATTTTGTGAAAGTGATTTCTAAATTCATCTAGTATTTCTGGTATACTAGAAACATTCTTCTTTTCCTTAGAGAAAAGATTTCTTTGATATGGTTTTGTTTATTCAACCTTTTGTTTTATTTTTAAGTCTATGTAAGTATTTGGGGCTTATTGAATAAGACAAAAACTTGTATTTCTCTAAAGTTATTTTAACTTTATGAGTTAAAATTTCTTTGTATTTCTCATTTAGTTTGTTTATTTCTTCAATAACTTTCTTGTCCATAATATTTTCTTTATTATTATGTTTATAAGAGTCTAATTTACTTTGAATATCTAACAATTCCTTATCCCAAGATTTCCTTTTATTATTATAATACCATCTGATACTTTGTCCATATAGATATGATTTTAAGGCATCCCAAACATAAACAATGGAGACTTCAGGAGTGTTATTTATGTCTAAAAAATGTTTTACTTCTGAAAGTATATATTCTTTATAGTCTTTTAGTTGAGTTAAGTATGCCGATATCCTTTTGATCTGAACATTATGAGTATTTTTTATCATGAATTCAAAAACAATTGAATTATGATCAGATATAGGACATGAAATGATTTTGGAATTAATTAAATCTGTTACCATTTGGAATTAATTAAATCTGTTACCATCTGGTTAGAAATAAAGACCCTATCTATTTTTGAATAAGTTTTGTATCTGTTAGAAAAAAAGGTGTATGGTAATGATTTTTAATCTATCTGATTATTAATATCATTCAAATGATAAGAATTAGCAAAATCCTTTAAATGTTTTGCATTAGATGTAATTCTTCTCTTTCCTATAGTGGTAGTATCACTTTCATGTAGTATACAATTAAAGTCACCAGCTAAAATAATATCTCCTATAGAGAATGATATGATCTTATCAAGGTGATGTTTCACTGTATTAATACCAATTCCAGGTATCCAATATACATTAATTAAAGTGCAAGTCTTCCCATTAATTTGTATTGTAACCATACAAAACATTCCTTTGTCATCCTGATAAGACTTAATGGTTTTAGGAATGGGCATATTTTTATTCCATAAAATAGCCACTCCTCTTTTTTTACTGAGTGTGCTCTGAACTAACCAATACTGTATATTTGTTTGTGGCTAGTTTATCAATATCTTTTTTTAAGATATGGGTTTCTTGTAGGAAGACTAAGTTGGCCTTATGTAAATTAATGTATCTTATTAGGCTTGCCCTTTTACATGGATTATTCAATCCATTAATGTTTAAAGAAATTCCTTTTAAAGATGTCATTTGGCATTTTTAAAACCTAAGAATCTTATGATCAAAATAACAAATAACAAGATAAGTAATGTTACATCTCCTCCTTTAGGTGTACCTTTAAATATAACTGTATTTATTGAATCTCTTATGGGATTTCATATAGGATTCAATTTTGTTTGTAGTGACAATGAATGTACAAAATATATTGTGGATGTCAAAACTATATACAAATAACAATGAACAAGTGAAAATAATGTAAGGATTAAACCTTGCATCCAGCCTGGAGTTATAAACTCCAACTTAGAGTAGTATTTACCACTCAAGTTAACCCCCTACCCTAAGCAGCAGTACGTCAGCTACCACCTTATCAATTTAATACTAGTTATATTTAACTGAAGTTAACAGTTTTCAATTCAATTATCTAGCAAGACAAGACTACACATTTGGTAAAACAGCATCATATAAACTAAAATAAACCTTTTTTTAAAAAAAACTGTTCATACTACTATATACATCCATGTAATATAAAACACTTGTATTCAAATAGCATTTAAATAATCTTGATGTTAGAAATCAAGAGGAGAGAAAAATAAGTTCTAACATTCATTTAAATCAAAAACTTTGGCTAATATGATTCAGACATTACATATATTAGGATGCATCTATTTTCTGTCATGTAAATACAGTTAACAGCTTCCAAAAAAAAACCTGAATTGCTTGTATATGAGCATTTACTCAAACTCATTATTGCCAATAGAATAAAATATTGTATTCATAGAAATTGTTATAAATCATACTTCATAGTTAAGCAGATTCTCAGAAACATTTATATACATATCTACATACACACACACATACATATATATATATATATATATATATATATATATATATATATATATACACATACACACACACACACACACACACACACACACACACACACACACACACACATATATATATATATATATATATATATCTGATCTCACTGAGTTGTATTTTTACTGAGCACCATCTTACATTGCTGTCCCTTCAATAAATCTGTCTGCTTTATACAAAATAATGCACAGCAAACACATTTTAGTAAAAAGATTTTACAAACATACTATACTACTGCTTTAAAATATATCACATGACAATTTCTTCCAGTATAGAGTTATAAAATTATTTATGCTCGTCAATCAGATGAATTAAATGAGTTATAGTAATGTATATGTTTGGGACATAGGTTTTTAACACATATTATTAATCTGCTATTCCTGTATCTGTGATGTGTCAGTGTGATATTTAGGTCAAAGGTGAGACCAGCTGCTTTCAGCTTCTCTGTGAGAATTCTGAGAGTTGAAGCTTTTGAAGTAGCTCATGGACACTGTGCATGAGACAGCCCACATCCCAGATTGTCTCTCTTAACATTTTGGCGGGAAACTTATTAAAAACTAGTGACAAACATTCATTTAGCAGTGTAAATGCATCTAAATATGACAAAACCTTCACAATGCATTCTACAGGTTATTACAGACTCTATGTAAGTGAAATCAAGCCCAAAATTATTAATAAGTAACAAAACTCAACATTTTTGTCCCATCTCAACTCCTATGCAAATCTTATTATTTACTGTGTCTATATGATCAAAAGTATTTCTATATATTAATAAAGAAAAGAAAAGAGAGTAGAAAGTAAAAGGGTGTAAGGCAGAAATAAAAAAAATGTAAGAGAAAGCTATAAGAAGTATATACAATAGAATATTACTTACTGTTTATATTAATAGAGTTAAAAATAAAACATATTATTTACTATTATTTAGTTCTAATTATTATTAGTTAAAGCATGACAGATTATTTACAAACAAGCATAAGCAGTGTAATCAAGAAAGTATAATTAGGTAGTGTCATTCCTGTATCTGTGATGTGTCAGTGTGATATCTAGGTCAAAGGTTAGACTAGCTGCTTTCAGCTTCTCTATGAGAATTCTGAGAGTTGAAGCTTTTGAAGTAGCTCATGGACACTGTGCATGAGACAGCCCACATCTCAGATCGTCTCTCAACATTTTGGCGGGAAATTTATTAAAAACTAGTGACAAGCATTCATTTAGCAGTGTAAATGCATCTAAACATGACAAAACCTTCACAATGCATTCTACAGGTTATTACAGACTCTATGTAAGTGAAATCAAGCCCAAAATTATTAATAAGTAACAAAACTCAACATTTTTGTCCCAATTCAACTCCTATGCAAATCTTATTATTTACTGTGTCTATATGATCAAAAGCATTTCTATATATTAATAAAGAAAAGAAAAGAGAGTAGAAAGTAAAAGGGTGTAAGGCAGAAATAAAAAAAATGTAAGAGAAAGCTATAAGAAGTATATACAATAGAATGTTACTTACTGTTTATATTAATAGAGTTAAAAATAAAACATTATTTACTATTATTTAGTTCTAATTATTATTAGTTAAAGCATGACAGATTATTTACAAACAAGCATAAGCAGTGTAATCAAGAAAGTATAATTAGGAATAGCATTTGAAGAACATATAAACTTTTAAAGGAAAAAAAATGTATCAAATTACTGACCTTATTTTTCCTCTTCAGAAAGAGAAACAAGTTAAATCACAACTTGTCATTAAATCTCCAGATATTTTGACTAGTTATGAAACAAAACATTTCTTTGCACACAGAGAATAACTTTGATTAAATCTTTTTCAAAATATTTGTTGCTTCTTGGAAATGCAGGAACTATATTTAAAAGGATTAATAATAAAATAAAATGAGAGAGAAAAAAAACATAGTACAAATCATTTGTTTTTTAGTCTCTTCTTCTTCTCTGAAGTCTTCCACGAAGTTTCAGTTGCCAGTCTCTTTAACGAAGGACTAGCCCATTCCATTTCTTCTATTTTTTCCAAAATCTTATTTTTTTTGATAAACAGTAAAGCAGAGTCTAAGTCATCGAAAATTTTAGGACAATCAGGAAGGAAGATTTTAAGCTTGGCAGGAAACAGAAGGTATGTTTTAAACTGTGCTTTTTTAAGCTCCCTTATTAGTGGCAGAAAAACTTTTCTTTTAGCTAATACCATGGAAGAATAGTCATTGTCAAAACGCACAGTTGTTTCATTAATCTTAACAGGAGCTTTAGCCCAAGCAGATTTAAGAACCATCTCTTTATCAAAAGATGATAGAAATCTAACTATAACTGATCTAGGATAGTTTTGTTAGAGTTAGTATTAGCTATAGATCTATGTGCTCTTTCGATACCAAAAGAGAATGCTTCTGGTAAATCTAAAGTTTTAGGGAGCCATGTTGTTAAAAAAGAAGTAATATTGTTACCTTCAATATTTTCTGGCAGTCCAAAAATCCTAATGTTATTGCGCCTAGATCTATTTTCCAGGTCATCCAGCTTTGTTTGTAAATGTGTATTTTGTTTCAGCAGAAACTCAATGTTGATTTCCTCTTCTTGTATTCTATTTTCCATGTCATTCACAGCTTCTTCTATGCCTGTCATCTGGATCTTCTGTTGTTGCAGGTCCATATGTAACAAATCTATTTGTTTTGTAGTTTTTTTCTATTAAAGTGTCTATTTTAGTATCCATTTTATCCATCTTAGCAGTAAGTTGCTGGACTATAATTATCAGAGACTGAAGTTCTTTCTTGATGCTGGAGTCTTGAGAATTTGTCTTACTGGAACTCATTTCAGACTGATAAACTGACAGGAAAATTTCCAAAGTAATTTCTGACAGGAATATTATTAAGATTTCCTTTCTTTTTTAGATATAGTTCAAGAACTATATAAAACAAACATATTTAGAAAGAAAATTACTTCAAAAATTAATTTTTTAAGTAATTAATTCCTGTCAATGTAATGAAATTGGTGGAGCTGAAGAAATCTGCTGCTATCCTGTGTTCATCCTTGGCCACGCCCCCCGAAGGTTGGAATATCTGAGTTAACCCTTTTAGCAACATTCTCCTGTCATCAAACCTCTTAAGTATCTCAGCTATAGAAGAGGCAAAAGTAGCATCCTTGTCCAGAGGAGAATTTAAACTTTCAGTTCAGGAAGATTTTGAAAGGATAACCAAGCAAATCTTCTCATGACTGATACAGTAGTAGCAGCTGCTGAGACAGTAGTAGCAGCTGCTGAGGCAGCATCTGTAGCATCTGAAGAATTTAGTTACACAAGACGCATATACTAAAGGGGTATTCAAAGGCTTTGTCCTCTCATAAGACAAAAGTAAAACTGTTAACATACAAACCAGCAGCTTGGAATTCATAATGTTAAAGTTGCAGAACAGTACACACTTCCCATATTTGATAAAAGCTTCCTTGAATATTCATGTCAACTGGAGTACTCTTATCAGTGAACCTCAGAAGGGAATATGGCCAAATACATGATTATGATGGTCTCTCATTTAGAGGGCAGTCAGTTAAATTAGGGAGGTAAATAGCTTCAGTAAAACCTAAGAATGAACAGACAGTCGTTTTAAACTATAGAAAGGTAGAGGTTAGAAGATAGAATGGTGAAAGCAAAGATAACTCAACAATGCTTCCTTAATACACATCTTTCTTTCTTTCTTTCTTTTCAATATGTAAATAAGTAATACAATTGGTACTTCCTCCAAGCTGGTGTTTCAGGCAAGTGTCACACCTGTCGACCCATCTGATGGCTCTGAATGAGGTCCAGTGTGAGATATTTGAAATATTATTCACTGTATGCCTAAGCAATGGTTTCTATGATTAGTGAAAAAGTGAGATGCCACAATTTGAGTTTTGTCGTTCTACACCACAAGATACTCATACCTATCAAACTCAGTGCTAGAATTTTGGACAAAGCTTAAAATAATGGTGGGAAGGGGGCAAAGGGCCAAAAATAGGGAAAGATTTTAAATACTGCTCTTATAAACTTAGAACATTGCTAGAATAACAGGATTTGTGTTACTATGCATTTTCTGAAGGTTACAAAGCCTGAAACTCAAATGTATGTCATTATATAGTGACTTCAATCCTTAGTGATTTGTTAGGAAACCAAACATTTTACGAGGAACAGACCAAAAATATGAGGTAAAACATCTGGACATTCTGTATTCATGGATTATGGCCATTTGCACAAATGAACCTCTTTTCAACCCCGGTTTGGTTGTACAGATGTCACGGGGCGTCAGGAATTGGGGAATTTGCACTATTATAGGGGGGCTCATGGTGGCTGGTGATCTTTTTCCGAAGGGGCTCGCAGGTTGCAGGAATGCATTCGCTGATGAAAGTGTGGCCATGAGTAATGGCTGTCATAGCTCAATTAATGGTCTGTAGGAGTTTTGTTCCTCTCACGAATGATTTCAGCTTTGAAGAATGCTCTCTAGCAATCATACCTCTGAAATGTCAAGATTTCTGCATTATATTTTTGGTTTGTTTTTCATAAAATTTGTGGTTTTATGGCAAATCATGGAAGACTAAAGCTACTAGGTAATGACATATATTTGTTTCAGACTAAATATCCTTCAGAAAATACATACAAACATAAATCCTGCTAGTTTATCAACATTCTAAGGTTATAAAAGCAATATCTGAAAATCTGTCCTTATTTTTGGACCTTTGTCCCCCCATTATTTTAGGCCTTGTCCGGAGGTTGAGAGGTATGCTAGAAATCACAAGGCAAAGACTTTCACTAGAAGGGGATGCATACTGAAGTGGTTAAGATTGAAGGCATCTTCCACAATGAAGATGCATTAGGTTAGGCATTTGACTTGTCACAAGTAACTGTATCAATAACTGTAGAAGAATAATTATGCACTTTAATTTAGTGTATTATAGCAAATGCCACAAGAAGGCAACAAAAATTTCCCCAGATGGCCAAGTGGTACTACACTCATTTCCCTCTCGTCCTCTGTTTTCCCTCCCACACTCTTGCTGGGGGCAAATGTTCCCGACTGTGTTCTCCTGTAAAACGATGGTTGCTGCTCATACTCTTTCCATTCTGTTATATTGTTTTTGGAATTTTTCAACATGCATTTAAGTTTGAAATTTGAATTTATCTTAAATAAATTCAATTATACATTTTGTGTGGGTTATATGTATTTTATATGTGTCAAAATATATACAAATTACAAACGCTAGTTCACATTAGATATCACATTATATGAAAAGAGGATTTTTTTTGGAAGCTAAGCAGGGTCGGGCTTGGTTAGTACTTGGATGGAAGACCACCTGGGAACATCAAGTGCTGGGGGATGTGTCTGGGAAAAGTGATGTCATTACAGAAGTGGTCACATGATTGTTTCCTAAACAACTTCCTGTGAAGTATGTAATAGTATCTGATGAAGTTAGAAACTATTGAGACGAAAGTGCTTATTGGATGTATATATTTTTGATGACTTTTTTGCTCATTGTGTTTTTAATCTTCACTTGTGAATGTGCTTTTGTTAATACATGCGTTTTGTGGATATAATTGAATGGATATACGGAATGAACTGTTGGGAACCATGAGGAGCACATTTTTATTTTGCTGGTTTACATTGGTGGTACTGGTATAAAATGTACATATCTCATAGTCCCTTAGAAGGAAGAAGATGTGGAGACACACTAAAGTTTGTTTGTGGAGAAAGATTATTTGGAAAAATAAGGAATGTGTTTTCATAAATAGTATCACTGCACCATTGCAATAACCCATTCTTGTGTGTGTGTGTGTGTTGTGTGGGTAATGTTGGATTTACTCGCAGATGGCTGTTTGATAATTCAGGCTTCACACTCATTATTAAAACATGTTGACTATGGGTAAATCCAACATTACTCACACCTACTCAAGGATTATTACTACAGTATACTCCCCTCAATTAAGTAATTATGCACCCCTCTATTACTTCTTTTAAACTTGTTGGATAAAACTGGCAATGCATATATTAAGTACTATAAATAAATCATAATCCCTCTGCTGCCACATATTACAAACAGAAAAAAATATACTGCTAGCCTTTATTTGCCAGTTCGCCAAACCATTTATCCAGTTTCTGACTACCATGGAGGTGCAGCCTTCCCTAACTCCTTTTATTGGCAGCTTACTAGTGCTATATACCATGAGATTGTGCAAAAAATGCCTCATGCTTACTTGCAACTATTTATGTTTGTCCCATACTCTGCGTAATGATATATGAGAGGTGTGAGATAAACATGACACAAAAATCATAAACAAAAACATTTCACCACCTACACATACAACTCCTTACATCAAACTCTGTAAGAAAGGATCAGGCAGCTCATCAAAATGAATCCTTACGGCCTCCGCACCCCAGTTTCAGATGGAACAGTCCTAGTTATGAGTGACTCCATTGTGAGACATATTGACACACAACTCACCAGGCAGTGCGAGGAAAGAGTGAGTGTGCTGCCTGTCAGGTCCTATAATATGGCATATTGGCAGGAGACTCAAGTCTCTTCACCCTAAGTTCACATAAGACACTGTCACTATACATGAGTGTAAACAACACGAGACAGACATTAGTGCATTATATGAAGAGAGACACTTCAGAGCTTTCTGAATATGCTTTTGAAAGTAGGATGCAGCTAGTCTTCAGTAACATTGTACCTTCACTGAGAATGATGCCACTATACAAATAAAAGGTAATAGACTTTAATAATTGGCTGAATTTTTGGTGTTATTCAAAGGGGATCTAATATTTGTCTGTATGAAGGAGATGTTTACCAGTCCAAATTGCCTTGCAAAGGCTGGTCACAGCACCTTTCTGATCGTATTTTTGTAAATTGATAAAACACTTGGTCTACTGCCTTTGTACCTTTTTCAAGCAATGTTAGCCTGCTGTATCTAACATCCTAGCCAAATCAATCCTGGATACATTAAAAATTGTGCCATTTAATTATAAAAGTCTAAACAAGAAACTACATTCTCTAGAAGGCATCATGTCCCTAGAATTTACTGAAATAAGCATCATCACTGAAACATAGCTCCAGTGTTTTGATAACACACCCACTCTAACAGAATTTAATGGTTATGGCTGTTTCAGTGTCTCCAACTAAGTGCATCTCTGCTGTAAATGGTCATATGTCCATATTCCTTGAAATTCATTCACCTTCCGACTAATACGATACAATGTGATACTGACAGAGATCCTCCGTGTTCTACTTACTATCAATATGTCTACCTTGTGTGACTTCATCCATCCAAAAGGCATAACTTAATGAGCCTGTGGCCATTGCTGTAGAAGGTAGTATTATTGTGGAGGAGGGTTTAACTATCCCTGTATAAACTGTAAGACTTACACTATTACAAATATGTTCAATGCAGTCGCAGCTTTTCAATGACAATGCTCTTAAATAGATCATGTTCACCCCCTCCAGGGGAAATTTACTTGACTTGGTCATTATCAACACTGTAATACTATGATCTACACTTAGAGTTAAATCATCATTGATTAACTTGGTGGTCTCTACAATTACAACTAACAAAACATGCCCACATACCCTATCACCTTAAAGAGATTTCACTAAGGTAAATTTGCTGCTACAAGATTGCATACTAATAGAGATCAAAAGCCCCCAGTTGATGACCCAGTAGTCACTACCACTACAGTTGCCAGGTCCTTGCCATGGACATGCACTGTGGCGCTTGTGTGATGTACTGAGCTCATTAGTTCGTCTATGCTTGTCTCAGTGCCTGTGTTGTGGCATCTGTACCAGACGCCTGTGTTGCGGCATCTGTACCAGAAGCCTGTGCTGTGGCATCTGTACCAGACGCCTGTGCTGTGGCATCTGTACCAGATGCCTGTGCTGTGGCATCTGTACCAGACGCCTGTGTTGCGGCATCTGTACCAGATGCCTGTGTTGCGGCATCTGTACCAGACACCTGTGTTGCAGTATCTGTACCAGACGCCTGTGCTGCGGTATCGGTTCCACTCTACCACAAACGAGACTCCAAATTTAGAAAAAGAACCACTATGTTGGACCCATGATATAAACAATCTATATAACAAAAGAAAAAAATCCTCACCCTTTAGACCATGTTCACATTCCAAAATTGAACTCAAACATTAAACAAAGTAGTAAGATATAAAACCAAAACCACCAAAGCAAAGTAATTGCTGAAAATTGATGGTGTGCAGTTTCCATGTCTTGAACCTTGGTCCTGTGTACCATAAAATTATAAAGTTTCATGGCTTGATGCAGTCTGTGGTAGTCTTGAAGTAAGTATGGGAGGCACATGTTGGTTGCCAATAGATGGACATATGGACATTATCCAGGATGTGCATAATACTTCTCGCTGTTACCATAATGATGCAAGATGGTGGACAGTAATAAAATACGTATTGCTGCTGTTGGTATATGACAAGGTGGGAATGGTCACAGCAGAAAAACAGACAGATACATGGCCACCAAATGGAGGGAAGGGGGGGCACAAATACATGTGAGATAGCCAAGCACAATTATTTGCATGCACACACACAAAATCACCTGCGTCCAGTGGAAATGCAGCATATTTCATCTCCTATTTTAACTGAATGATTTGAATGTCTTAGAATTATGAATTAGTTTGTGCCTGTGGGAGATAGAAATGAATGGGCTGGAAATGGAAATAAGTATATGTGCTAGCACTTAACCACTAAATCTGACACAATGAATTAAGCAGTTTAGGGGGACTATAAAATGGGGGCCCCAGGCCAAACTCTATGGCCTAGGAGAATAAATCTTAATCCACAGCTCTGATCACCTGTTTAGGAAACAACCTTGTTACTTTAATAAATGACCAAAGATGACTGAGTAAGCAGCCCATCCATCCAAGGGGTGCCAGCTGGCACATGCTCCCCCTCACCCTTAGAAATTGATACATATGAGTCTCAGTGGAAGCATATACTGCATGTGACACAGCATGTCATGGGGAGCATGAGCCTGTCAATGACATCATTGCTGTATAGCTAGAAATGTGGGGTGTGCAGAAGATGCATCTGATCATCATCATAGCATTGCAGTTATTACATTCAATCTGTGAACACAGGTAGTGGTAGAAGCAGAACAAACATCTCCTGCCTCCCCCAGTATGATGATCCATGATCTCTGACTCCCATTTCCTAGGCTGAATGTTCTCATCTGTCCAAAAAGATTGCAAATGAAAAAAAAAATCACTGGTGAATTTGGCTTCATGGCCATGGAGAAAACAGGGTCAAATACATTGAGAAAATCAGGAAGCCCATATAAAATGTCCTTATTATCCTAGCCCTTAAAAAAGGCTGTTAACCCCTTAGTGCTGTTCCTTGGCCACTTTCTGGTATTCTGGGACTGGTATCACCACTGTTGATCCCTGGTTCATAGGTATGTAAGTAGGTACTAGGCTTTTGGCCCTGGGGCCTATATAAGCCTATCCAAAAAGGTTCCCTGGCTTTCACCGGTATAAAGTAAAGAAGGTTTCTTTACAATTCCTTCCTCAGCCCCCAAGTAATCTTACCACCACTGCCTTTCCCTAAGCCAATGTGAAAAGAAGTTTCTGGTCAACCTGCCCTTTCCCCATATAGCCCCTGTGGCTCAGGCCATCATCTGAAATGGGATCATAAAAAGCAAAGAAAAAAAAAACTAATGCGACTCTACCAACACAGTGCAGACATATAAAACCACAAAAAAGTAAAAATGGCTAAATTTATTAAAAAATGGTTAGCGCTTTCGCAGGATTATAACTTCTTCAGACCAAATGCAAAATACAAATAAAAAGGCACAAATTTAAAACACAATTCAACCAATCATGTCAAGGCATAATCAAGTTAAGACAGTCAATCAAAAACAGCTCGAGCTCAGTCACCACCTTCCCAGTAAAGCTGGATTAAGTGAAACACCACTGTTAAATCCAGGTTTCTTATATGCTTGCAAAGAAATAATCCATCTTAATTCACTCATTTCTATATTATTATTAAAATCACCCCTTTTCATACCTGGGTGTTACATTTGTAAAACCCTAAACTTAAAAGAATCATGTCCAGGACATAGAAATGCATGGTTAGCTAAAGCATTGGTTAACACTTTATTACGTATATTCCCCAAATGTTCAAGCATCCTTTCTCTAAGTTGGCGTGTAGTTTTGCCAACATAAAAAGAATTGCAGGAGCAACATGTAGCAAGATAAACTAAATTGCTGCTCCTACAGGTGACCACAAATCTAGGGGAAAAATTAATCCTGTAACTGGATGTAAAAATGAAGGTTCATAAGATATAGAGGAACATGCTTTGTAATTATAACAGGGAAGTGTACCTAACTTGTGTAATGGGGCAGGTGCCAAAAGTTTAAGTTCATAGCACAAAAGTCTTTTAATCGACATGTTGTTCCTAAAAATAAAGGACAGACATTTACCCAGTACTTGTCCTATCTTACTATCTGCCAAAAGGACAGGCCAATTTTTTTTATGTTACAAAAATGCTGAATATTGCTTGAATATCTGAGGGAAATCTTAGGAGGGAAACCCATCTTAACTGAGCGTCCTCCAGATGCAATGTGTCTGCTAGATAAAAAATACAGAGTACCTCGACCATACCAGTTCGTATAGCCGCATTCCTTGCGTCAACTATTTGCCTGAATGAATACCCTCTCTCAACAAAACCATCATTCATTTTATATAAGGTTTCTTCAAAAACATAGTCATTAGTACACAACTTGGATGCCCTTAGACACTGGCCACTAAGTATATTAGAGAATACATGTGGAGGGTGCATGCTGGAACAATGTAAAAGCCCATTCCTCCTACAAGGTTTCCTGTATATTTCTGTCTCCAAGGATTCACGTGTTCTTGGAAATGGTGACATCCAAAAATTCAACTGAAGTAAGAGAATAGTTTACAGTGAATCTAAGAAAATCAGAAGTATCTTCAAGATATTTCACAAAGATCAAAAGCTCTTCTACATTACCTCCCCAAAGGTAAAAAATGTCATCCACAAATCTCACATAGTATTTAATATATTCCCTGTGGTGTACACATGGTCAGTCTCCCATTATGCCATAACTAAGTTGGCATAACTATTGGCGCAAAGGGTACCCATAGCTACACCTAATAACTGCAGATAATTCATACAAGAATATAAGAATACATTGATATTTTGATCCAAATCTAAAAGAATACAAATGACAGTCACCATACTGTGCTTAAAATTACTATTATGTGATAAGAAAAGACTGATAGCATCAACACCCACTTAATTGGGAATCACTGTAAATAATGTCTTGACATCCAGGGTCACCAACAAAACCTCAGTTAAAGAAAGAGAGGAGCCTACCACTGATGTATATAGGCTAGAAAGAAAATGCTCCATATCTCTAAGAACTGAAGAAGCATTACATAACACTTTTTAAGTTGCATTCCAACAAATGTAGATAGTGATTCTGTTACCAAGCTGCATCCAGAAACAATAGGATGCAGTGTATATGTGTGTGTGTGTGTGTGTGTGTGTGTGTGTGTGGGGGGGTTATACCTGTCCTTGTGAATTTTAGGGAGTCTGTGCATTACAGGAACTATAGAGTTGTCAACAGTCAAAAAGTCCTATATATCCTATTCTATCATACCACACACCAATAAATCATATAAATCATGTCTCACAGCATTAATACATTTATCTATGTCTTTTATAGAAATCCTACTAAAGTAAGATGACCATCAATCATAATTTTCATATTGGCTTTATAATCAATTTTATTCAAAACCACTATTGCTCCCCCTTTGTCTGCTGGTCTTATGCTGATAAAAGTCTCCACTTGCAATTGTTGTAGAGCAAGAGTCTCATCTGGACTTAGATTACAATTACAAAAATGTTATCCTATAGGCCTAGAAAGTTCAAAAATGTCTCTTTCACACAGATTAATGAAAGATTGTAAAGACACAGCAATCGGAGGGCAATAAACGCTAGGTCAACAAAATCTTTTGCTTGAGACAGATGAATTATGAATCCCAAAACAGTTTGTAACATAACTTTACGTACAAATAATCTAACACCAAGCACCACGTCAGCCAGATCAGATTTACTATTAGGTATAAAATTCAAACCTTTGTTTAAAACAGCGAAATGTGCTGAAGTTAAAGGAAAATGCAATAATTTAAAGACTAGTTCCATTCGAGTTGAGACATCAGTGTTTTGCATCTGGTTAATGAGTGCTCCTTCTTCGAGGCCTTCCTTTTCCTGCTGTCCCTCGACATCGACTGCCCTCTCCTGCTTGGGGGGGGGGGGTCTAGTCTGGTTGATAAGGGTAGAGCAATAAAAGAGTTAAAAGAAAGATCACCACATCCATTTAATGGTTCCTTAACTTTATTTCAAGCCCCCAATCTAATAAAATCATCAGAAACAACATTGTTCGTACCAGATGCAGCAATATTCACAGTGGTAAGCTCCCGTGAATCTAGAAACTACTCTGGGAGTGGCTCTATCTTCAGAGTTAGAAGTGCAGCAAGCGATTCATCTATTTGGCCTCCAGTAGCTGCTATGTGGGTTTAAAGAAGGTGCCTGACACATGCAAAATGCAGTAAAGAAAACAAACTTTAGGTAAGGAAAATGTCTGCTTTAACATAACGACAGTATGCAACAGATAAGGTGTGGTTTGTGCCATATTTACCAACTTCTGTTTTCATTAAACCACTATAACTTTCTCTGAATTCACCACTCACAGGTAAGTGTACAACAGCATAAATTACTTCTATTGATTATTAATTATTTAACTATCAAACCTGTAAGTACTTCCACCAAATTTTCTGTTGCATGTGTTAGACAAACCACGTCTGCACCCATTCCAAGGTATTAATTCCCACATCTTTCAATATATAGATAAATATTCTACATTTCCGTATTGTTCATTTTATCATTCTCTACAATTAATACAAAAGTGACTATACATCATTTAATTCCTTTCTTTATTTAAAATTTAGATCTTGCAATTATTTATAGTCAAGCTGTCCTCTCTAGGTTTGTTTCTTAATCTTGTGATAAGTCATTTTGGGGTTGGCCCTGGAAGACTCTCTAGATATGGATCATAGAAGAGAATATCCAACATCAGAAACCTCTGTAGACTTAAGGGAGCTTTGTTGTTCTGTGATTAGGTCTCATTGATGGAGTAATCCTGGACCTAGTAGATATAACAAATGTGTGCCATGACTTACAGCTCAGAGACAGAAGGACCAGGTCATTTTCTGAGGAGTGTCTCATAATAATAACACAGTGAGCCAGAGCTAGTGAAAATGTCATACTGTGCCCTTCTACATATCTGCTTTCCATCCAAGACAGACAATCATCAGACAGTCTCTTCCTAATAACCCAGGGGAGATGCAGAAGACAAAAGGCATTTGGTCCTACACTCTGCAGCTGGCCATAGAAGGATGAAGTTCATACTCAAACCCTGACCTACACTCTGCAGCTGGCCATAAAAAGATGATGTTCATATTCAAACTCCTGACCTACACTCTGCAGCTGGCCATAAAAAGATGATGTTCATATTCAAACTCCTGACCTACACTCTGCAGCTGGCCATAGAAGGATGATGTTCATAGTCAATGCTTGACCTACACTCTGCAGCTGGCCATAGAAGAATGATGTTCATATTCAAACCTTGACCTACACTCTGCAGCTGGCCATAGCTGGATGATGTTCATAGTCAACCCCTGACCTACACTTTGCAGCTGGCAGCAGAAGGATGATGTTGATTCTTAAACCCCTGACCTATACTCTGCAGCTGGCCACAGAAGGATGATGTTCATACTCAAACCCTGACCTACAACTCTGCAGCTGGCCACAGAAGGATGATATTCATACTCAAACCCTGGTCTACAGCATTGGTAGCACAAATCCAGGACACACAGTGAAATCAGAGTCATTTGATTTTCATTCGTGTCATTTAAAACTATTACATTCAGTCTCATCAGATATATGAAATCTGAAATCTTATTCATGAAAAAGTACACACACACACACACACACACACACACACACACACACACACACACACACACACACACACACACACACACAGTGTGTGCACATATAATAGGAATACATACACAGGCACCTTTTCTTGTACAAACATTTGCCGTTTGTCATTTATAGTTAAATGTAAACTAATTAGTAGGAAGCTACACATACGGAGAGTACTGAAAAATATGCTTGCTTTTCTCTTTTGTAATCACATTAAATGCTTTACAACAGAAAGTATTTCAAGGTCTTGAATTTAGACTCACTCTGCTATGGTTACATTTCTGAGTATAGCAAAGCACGTACTGATTTATTTTCACAAATGTTTTGACATGTGAACGTAGGAGGAATTTCAAAAGGATTACTCTGGTGTGAATAAAAAAGCAGTAATGTCAATAAGGCCATACCATCTGTTTACAGCTTTGAAATAAATATTGACAGAAAAGGCAATGAAAATTTAACAAGATCAGGTACTTGGAAAATGTTCAGTTGTTTCAAATGTGAAGTATGCTATATTTATTTATTTTCAGTAACGAATTACAGCTGGCAGACAAAAGGAATGGTGTCCTATTTGAGTGTATAGTTAAATACCTTGAAATTATGTCTTTTTTACTGCATAAATACTTTATTCCATTGCATCTACATAAACCTGCTAGCTAAATATATTATGTTTATAAAAGCACTCACATTCTTTATGTTTGACTTCAAATTATGTTTTACTTATTCTAATATGGGAATATTTAATTAATATTAAACCATATATAATATGGGAATATTTAATTAATATTAAACCATATATGATATGGGTTGGGAGGGTGGCCTAATGGTTAAGGTGTTTGCCTTACAAACACAAGTTTCAGGGTTTGAGTCTCACAAGGGATAATTGGCTAGGCTTAAAATGGCTCACAAGGGCATTTAGCTTAGTACTAATCTATGAACCTACCTATGAACCTATGTTATTCCTTACAATGTGGAGATGGCACAATGAGCAGCCCATAAAAACAAAGTAAACTGTCTTGGATGAATTCTAGACAGTTGAACAAAGACAATGTGATTGAACCAAGGTCCCAGAATTCCATTTGTTTATGTGATATAATGTATAAAAGGACACTTACTTGAATGTTGTTGTGCATTACATCATTTGCACAATTCATTAATTGTATAGACAAAGCTTGGACCTGGGTAGGGGTTAAATGTAAGGTTTCCACAGAGGATAGCATTAGGTTTAAGGACAAGATTAGATTAAGCCTTGGGGTGTTGGCAATATTGTTCACTATGTTGGGATCTGGTCAAAAATGGTTTGCCACTGAAAAACTATGCATTTGTACTTGTGTAAGCTTTTCCTTCCTGCATTTTACTTGACTTTTTTTTCCAAAGGAATATGTTTTAATACTGGTGGTTTTCACCTATTTGAAATGAATGGTATAGTATGTTGAGAAAAAAAAACTGCCATTTCTCCATACACTTCTGTTGACACCTGCCTAGCATCCAGTATGATATGAAGCGAGTCTTGGATGCTGCTTCAGAAGTAAAGTAAGCGAGTAGAGGCATGGACGCTGCTTACGGGGGCAGGATGAGTAGGTCACGCTGTCCTGATTAACATTACATGGATGTTTATGCTGTGATTAAAGCAAATATACTGTGCTCATTTGTGATTAATAAATGTGGGTTATTAAAGCTATGTTATGGAAGTTTAATAAAGGTCGTCAAATGTCATTCGGTGTGATGTGTTTATTGAAGGGGACCGGGACAAATGTCAAACAGAATCTTACATTTCACTTGGACACACACCACACACCCAAAGAATCCCACCTCCCAAAAGTTACACTTCAGAAAATTTCACTCAAACAACATGCTTTTTGCACCATCATTCTTTTTTACTATATAAAGTATTTACAAATATTTACATATTACAAGACTCACAAAAGCTGCATGTATTAATTACATTTTATACACATGCACCCACACACGTGTGTATAGGTTTATATATATATATATATATATATATATATATATATATATATATATATATATATATAGGTATAGTAAAGGCAATCACATGTTCAGTACATCAACATTCCAAAAAAGGTCAAAAAAGAAACACTGACAATGTAAAATGCATGCACCAAGATGTGACCTTGCAGTGTAAATTAAAAAAAAATGTTTTTTTTTTTTTTTTTTGGGGGGGGGGCATACCTCACACATCTCCTGTTAATTAAACATAAAACCTGCAAGTTTGCAAAATACCAGGGAAGAGGCATATTCTCCATTGTCAGTATCATAGTGATCTTTCAAAAAAAAGTCAACAGTTTTCCTGTCAATCAAATTAAGTCAGCTGTCAGCTAACTCACGAGCCAACCAATGTGAATGTTCCCATATCTGTCTCTCTAGCTATCTAGCTAATTAGAGAGACAAACAGCTGTAGATATTTAGATAGATATATTTAATATCAGTTTGTACTTCAAGGTTACCAATCACACATCACAGAGTTACACTACATCACCTGCCAGTTTGGATTGAGGTGGACATGATATGATCCCTTCACAGAGCCATAATTAGTACATGACAAAGGAGATGGACACAAGCTGTTAGGACGTACGATCTGTAGGTTCTGATGGGTCACTGGTGAATTACCGGTATTGATTTATTAATCCACATAGATTATTCACCTTCATAAATGAGTACCAATATAGTATCATCAGTTAGTTCTTTTTGGGGGGCATGGATATTTTCAACTTTGAAAAGACCCTTTTTTTTCTTTTTTATTCCTCAACTTGTGTTGAGGGGATGGCAGTTTGAGGAACTGACCAAGGTGTCAAATTTCCCAGCAAATGCTTACCCTCTCCTATATTTAAGGTCATTCCCAAGGTTCTTTACTGTGAGTCTTACTGGTTCATTTTGAATTCTCTATGAGACACTGTTTTGCAATGAAACAAAACACAAATAATTTTACATATATATATATATATATATATATATATATACATATATTAAGAACCATCCAACGTTCACATACATGAGTCTTACTGTTAAAACTGTAAGGACACCTCACTCTGCAACCAAGGTGACTGACGGCCACAAGTAAAGTGCACAGCAAATAAATTAACTTTAAATGCCGTTTAATACTTCATACCACCGCAGAACTTTTTGCTGTTTACCTAAAAAACAGGTAGGATCAGATTAGAGCAAGAGTTGAGAAATGTTTTTTTACCACATCTCAGGGTACCTAACACATAGCAAGTAAAACTCAGCATATTACAAAATATTATGATCTGGTCTTGGTGATCTCATAAAAAATACAAATAAGTTCTCCTGTTGAGCTTTGTGAAGTGAAAATATTAATCCGATTTTTCAAATATGCAACTGTTTTATTTTCTCTTCAGTGTAGGCATCAGATATAGAATGTGTTTAAAAATGAAAATAGGGTCTATATTAGAAACTTGAACTACTGAAATATCGAATTGTACATTGTCGACACATATTTGCCGATGTGACGAATAAACGAACCGTTAACTCAAACAATCAAAAAGTTTTATTTGGCCAATACTGTTTCCCTAGTGCTACAGTGAATATAAGCAGAAAAAACTCATATGTTAATCTGCACCCTAAACCCATGCCATAACTACATTCACTACTATAATCACTGAAACAACCTTACAATCTTAGCAAAAAGTGGCAAACTAAATTAAAGACACCTTAGTGAACGATGCATAGAACATACAGTCACAGAACTAAATGTTCAACAGCATTGCAAGCGATCTAAGAAAGTCTTCCTGTCTATATGTAAATTTATTGTCCAACACCGTTTGCAACCGGTGTTGTCTCTCAACAGTTTTTCTTTTTTTTGGAGAAGGTGGGCATCCAGAAAGTAAATGAAGCCTTGTTTCATTGACTTTGTTTTGTTCCCTAAGACAAAAAAAAACAGAGGGAATGTTACAAACACACTTACCTAAAAGGCAACAAATCCTTCTATGCCAGCTTTCCACATGATTTTGAGTCCATGGCAATGACAACTCGTTTAAATCAGATACATTCCAGAAACTAACTGTGATTAACCTAATACATAAACATCAGAAAAGTAGGCTATCAAATCTTACCAGCAGCCAGAAATACATTTGATAGCTCTGTAAATGCAGCTACCACCTCATCCTCATTTAGAAAAGATAGAGCTATTAACTGAAAGTTGACTGCCTTTCCATATAAGGTTGCCAAACCTAATGATTGTAGTTTGCAACAAACTGCTTGTGTGAAATGAAATAAACAACCTTTGCTTATAACTGTAGAAAATTTGCTCTTAATGCTCTTTATAGCCGCCAATTCAAAGTCACACAAGATAAAATTAACAGACACATGTAGATTAGCAGAAGACAGAAGGCCAAATAAACATTCCCACAGATAGTTGTATGATTTAAAGGACTTTTTAGTCATAAAGCAGAATACCAATGGTAGACACTTTGTATTTCCGCCTATTGACACCAACCCATGTATACTGTACAACTGTTGACAAAGACATCCTTTAGTGAGAAATGCATCATCCATAAACCAAATCTGAAATTTACTCAAATCCTGGAGATTTTGTACTGTGGAAAACACAAGCACATGCATATTATTGTGAATATCTACCATTCATTTTGAATAAAAGCCCATCCTTTAAAATGTAACTACTTGCACTTACACTACTCAATGGAGTGGACACACGGCAATAGTTTAGCAACTTCTTATGTCTAACTCTATTTATCTGTTGCAACACAGAACACCTAGTAGGTAAACGTAGTGTACTTTCCATTGATGTTCTTGCTATTATATCATCCACCACTAACACAGGAGTATCTCTGGAAATATGAGCAGTCTCCTTCAAATTGTGATATGCAATGTATTTCTCCACTTCAGCAGCATCTCATGCACGATGGTGTGGTACACACTTCACTAATAACTCTCCATTGACATGTTTAATAGTCACTACCCTACCTTTACATTTGTATTTTAACTTTAGCCTACAGCACAAATACCTCTTTTCTTTAACCTTTTTTCTAAATTTAACAGGTATCTGTCTGCATGCAGCATGTCTTTGCCCTTTTCAGACACAAGTGTCTGATAATATTCACCCACGGTACCAGGGGAAAACAGCATTGCAGTAGCCATTGTAGTCTGTAACAGTATGTCTACTGCACAAGTAATTAATTAAACACATGTCTTCTATAACTCAATTATGTCCTTGCTAAGTACGGATAAATTGACTACAAAGTTTTATAATACTTAATGTAATAAAGCAAGTACACCTTGCAAAATACATTCACTTACATTGATATCCAGCATTTGTCAACTTTATTTCCACTAATTTAAGGATGAATAAATTATGTGTACAACATAAACATTGTGACATCAAACGCTTACTTGCATGAGTTGGCCAACTATGACAATTCAAATTCTACTTTTTAGACAGTCAGTGCTTTTGCTCACTATACATTTCGAAGAATATGTGTTGATGAACAAGCACTAGACTTTGTGATCATTCGACTTGCTAATATAGACCCATGAAAATACTGTTCAAACAAAAAACTCTTGACATTATCTCAATTCCCTAGAGATTGAAAGACTGGCAGTGTCACATTGCTCACAGCTTCCACTTGCAAAGCTCTCTTAAAGTGGTATAATAGCATTATTATTATTATTATTATATGTACTATACATGGCATCATACTCCTTACATTAACATAAGAACCAATTTCCACTCAGTTATACAAAGTCTTCACATTATCCAAGCTCTCACGATATGTGTCATGTTTAAAAAAAATTCGAAGAAAATTAAATTTAACATGCCTATACACATTATATCATACATGTACAAACTGAACATGATTTTGTTCTTATTTTTTAAATAATTTGCTGCAATGTGTGTGTATGCCACAATTAGTTCCAGAAACATCGTTGGATTTAGATTCATCAGTCACTTTATCATCAGTAGTTGGCACAGCCTTTAAGCTAGGCAAACCTTCTGAAATGTTATGGTTACTGTACAGCATGTTATCAACGTCCAGTTCAGAAGGTATTGGTAACATTCATTCATTCTAGACTTAGCCATCAAAACAACACGATGTTTAACAGTACCATGAACAGACCATGTTTATTACCTGAGTTTAGGCAACTTTGGAACTTCATTAAGGATATTCATCTGTACAGCATTTTGGAGATCTAAGTCAGATTATTTTTATTGGTGTTATCCACTTCTTTTGAAGATTTTTTTTTCCAGACCTTCTAGACACTACGATCTAGAATCCCCCCCCCCCAAAAAGTACTATATCTTCAATTATTTCTTACATCTACAGTACGTGATCACGTATTTCTACACTAACACTCTTCCTTTTTTCATGAAGACAATTCATTGCAATTCTGGCAAACTAAGTTTCTGTTTTCTTTTTCTTTCCTGTAATAATTGAATCTCCAATTATATTATTTTACTAAACATGAAAATATCAGTTTTCTGCCTTGCAGTAGACAAAACACTGTATTCTTTCTGGTAGTAAAGACTGCAGTAATGTCAATAGTTTTGATCTCCGATGTCTATCCATTAGAATCTGAGATGGATATGACCTTATCTGCAACCTGAAAGGCTCCAAAGATTTATAAATATAAAGAAATGTATGATTTAAGCCAGTTAAATTACAATAACAAACTAAAATCTCTGCTTCTAACTCAACATAGTACAGGCTTTGGATAGATCATTTTTGCCAAGCATTTCATGCTGTAAAAGATCCATTGCTTTACTACCTACTTCACTTTCTTAGCTCAATCACTTCAACTCAGGACATAACACCAAATAATACAAAAAATGCCTATAATGAAACCACAGCAAATGTCTGTGAAAAGAATGATAAAAATATATACTACTTTATTAAATGTTAAGCACTTTTATCCAATTCACATATTAGGACTTCCTTAAGAGATTATGTCAAGTATAAATACTTCCTCTACCTGATCATGTGATCATTTGAACAACATAATTATTAATTGCTGAACATATTAAAAAAGTAAAATGAAACAAAATAAAATGAAGGGAAAACCCACAAGAAATAACTCATAACATGAAAATTACATTTCTACTAATAGTAAACATGAAAAACAAATGTATAAATAAAAAGCTTAAAACCTCAGTATACAACAAATATTAGCAATGAATGTTAGTATTATGAAAACAAAAGAAATAGAGTAATTTAAAAATTCCTATAATTTAGCAATACAAAGTTTCAACACACTGGTAACAGAAATGTTATCATTCAATCCATCGGCAGCATTAAGCCTCAGTTGCCATAAAAGCTTCTTATAATCAGTCACAGTCTTCCAAGGTCCACCTCAGATTCTGCAAACCCTTCTCAAGGATAGCAAATAAGAAATGATCATTATCAGATACATTTTGAATAGGTTTATATAGGGCTCATAAATGCATTTTGATAGCGGCCTCTAAGTTTACCCACACAGAATGAATCATATGTACAGCAAATGGCAAAGTAAACAGCACCCCTAGTGCTATAACTGCAGTCATGAGATAGTGACAACATCTATACTCCAAAAAATAAACTACTTCTCTCAAAAATACACTGGCAATGATTACAGTAATCACATTTTCTCATCCCACCAACTGATAATTACGCTTGTTATCCTGTCGAAGTTTCTTGGACCCCAACTTATCAAGCAGAAGGTCGTAAGCAGCAAAAAGTTACACATTATATATATATATATATATATATATATATATATATATATATATATATATATATATCAAATGTTCTGATAAGGTATGAAAGTGCTTAATATATATGTAATGTTTTGTTTTGGTTTAAGTGGTTAACCAAATAAAACAGTTGATGCTCGCAATCTTGTGCATTGGATTTGTTTTGGTTTTGGAGCATTTTGGATTTTGTGTTTACCACTTTTATATATAAAATAAGGATGTTCACCTAAAAAATTTAAAAACATCGCCTTCACATTTAAAAATGCATCAATTCCTTTTAACAACATCCTTGACAACGTTGTTAGGTTAAAATATTAAAGCCAAAACTCTACTAAAATCACACAAACCAACAGAAATAGGCACATTGCCCCCTTAAAAATTAGGTTTCATAGGTTCATAGGTTCATATGTGTATTTCTATCCAAGCCTTTCCCCAAAAAAGACAGTATATCTGGTGCGCCTCCACTGGAGACCTCCTTTCTAATATTGTTAATAAAATCCATCTGATAGCCTCTGAGTTGAAACATGTCAGACAACTTGTCACATTAAGTCCTGAAAGCCTTATCTGAAACCATTCTAGCTAAAGAGACAAATTGTCCTTTGACCAAACTTCCTTTCTGTGACAAAGGTTTATAATTCTTGAAGTGAAAGTAAGACTTGGAAAAAGAAGATTTCCTAGAAATATTAGAGGCAAACTCACTAACTCCATTTTTGGAGATCATTAAATCCCCCCAAAAAATAATACAATCATCATAATAATGATGTGTAAATCTTAAAAAGAAATAGTGTTGTTAATACAGACCAACAATTCTTGTAAAGTTTCCGTAGTATCTCCCCACAAAGTAAATATGTCATCCAAACATCTTAAGTACACTTTATGATAAGGGGCAAAAGTGGAATTAAAAATACATTTTCATTCCCAGCTCAGCATAACAAGTTGGCATAAACAAGGGTGGACACTGTGCCCATAGCCATACCCCTGACTTGCTTAAAAAACATACCCTCAAAGAAAATACAATTATTATAAAGAACTAGTTTCATCAAGTCCATAATGACCTCTACTTCTTTACTAGTCAAAGAATCAAAATGTGTTATTGCCTCAGCAGAGAGGTCAATTCCTTCACTATGGGAAATAAAGGTAAATAAATCCACCACATCAACTGTGACAGAAATTAATTTATGACTAAAATGGTCATTTCAACAGTAAAGCAATCCCAGGAGTCCTTAGTCATGTGGAAACCTAGCTAAATAACAGTTAAACTTTTTATGAAGCAATAGGATAGGTTTTTGAACTTTGGGTTTCACAATGGGGGATTAATCAAATGTTTATGGGCTTTCAGAATTCAAAAAAATGGTGGAAATGCAAGACTTGTCACAAGAAACACAGTGAAAATTAGTAGGGGACAAAATACCCTGTAAGGCAAGATCCTGCAAGAATCAATCAATATATTTGTACTTCAAATTAATTTCCTCCCAGAAACAGAGGTATAATTGCATTATTGGGAAGAATATCCTGCATCGTACTCTCATAATCAAAAGGGCTTATCACAACAACACCTCCCCCTTTATCTGGTTTCAAAATTAGTATTGTGTTGTCAGATACCAGCTTAAGCCATAAACTTTGTTCTTAAGAATCATATTATTAATCAGAAAACCCTTTCTATTACTGTTTAAATAACTGTCACTCTCATACTGGGGCTGAAATAATTGTAAATGGGGATGAAGTGAGACATTGTGGGTAATAGAAGTCATGGACTGCACCCTTACTGTTGTTGAAAAAATAGCGAAGTTAGTTTTCTTACATAAACAATCAGTTATATCTAAACTGGGAGCGGGAACAAAAGTCAACACTTTCTTAAATAATTTGAAGTGGCCATTCTTAATATCAATCCCATTATAATTACAAATATTAAATCCTGTGTAAGTGAACAGAATATCATCCTTAAGACCTACGTCCTCATGTTCTGACCTCTCCCCTCCCCTTCTTTGATGTCTCTCCCCTCTTGTTGTTCACTTTTCCATTCTTAGATTGAGGTTAGGAAAAAAATGTTCACTCTGCTCCACAGAGGCCAGCTGATTTTTATCCCTGGCCTTAAGTCTCTCAGATCTGGGGGATCCCTCCAACAGAGGGAGCTCTAAAGGGTCATACAATTCTGGGGGGGGGGGCTACCTCTGAGGTAAATTGTTCAGGAACAAAATGATAACCAGTAAATTTATCACCAGAAGTTTTCTCATGCAACTCCATGCATGCAACTCCACTTTTGCACCTTTAGGTAAAGCCTATGCAACATTAGTTTCATATTCTTTAAAATCCTTATGTAGTTTATTTCTTATAACGATGCATTGTTTTTCCACCTTCTTAAAACAAACCCATAAAATAAGAGCATAACTATCAAACAATAAATCATCAGGAATAATATCATCCATACCTGTATCTCAATCAATAACATATTCATTTGTCTAACAGTGTCTTTAATAAGGGATTTCCTCAGTTCTATGCTATGTCTATCAAACATAGCTATACAGTCCTGCTGCAAAGTTGAATCTGCTATGATATCATTTGGAAACATCCACATTCTTAAACCATAAGGAACACACTGTGAACTAACAAATATATTTAAATAAATGTTAGATAGGATTAAATAACATCTACACTAACTGTACACCGCTCTGAGTGAATAGACTACACAGGTATAACTTGCACTTTCTTCCTAATTTTAGTTTTCCTGCTGATTTTCTTGCAGCTTTAAATATTGACAGGGATTCATAAAGGTTACCACAAAGTGTAGACTACATGTACACTTAATGTAGTCTTTCTGAGTGACTAGAAAGCACAAAAAAATGTGGTAGAGATGTTCTTCTATACATATCATGTACACTTAAGTGTTACTGGATCTGGCCTACTGTTCAACTGTAAACTTTTAAGCTTTGAAAGTTTTTTTTTTTCCAATAGATTAATGGATTCTTTTAAAGAAATCCTTTCTATAGAAGTCTCAGAGTCAATAAAATTCAAGTTGGTACACCAGTCAATAATGTTAAAATTCATAGTCTTACCCGCTTTATTAGCGGAGTCAAGATGGTGCCCAACTAAAGAAATTTCTAGGAACAGCAGCAATATCCTTTTCAGGAATCACCTCTTGTCCCACATTAGAACTTCCACCAGAATCAATACTCATAAGCTTTGAGTTGTTAGACAGGAAGCTCCTTCAGTTCCATTACAAGCACTTTTAATCACACTATCTACAGGCACAGAACACAACGCCATCATGTCATTAACCTGCTAAGATAGAAGAACTACTAGCCATGTTAACTCTCCAAATTGTTACACTGCAAGGGGGTAATTTTGCTGGGTACATGCTCCAAAAAATTGTTCCGGGGACAACATAGCCATGGAAATGTTACTATTCATAGGAATTAACCATCAGTTGCAGCTAATGGCAACAAAACTGACTAACAAAATAAAACAAAAAAGAATGGCCTCAAAGAGACCATAACAAATGTCCACCAAAAAAAATAAAAATATACACCACTGTAGTGAACTGTTAAGTGGTCTCATCCAATTCACATATCAGGACTCCATCTGAATAAATAATGGACAGATGCATCAAGTTTAAATACTTCCTCTACCAAATCATATGATTACTTGAATAGTGTAATTGTAAATTGTTGAGTATAACTTTTGTATTAAAAAAAAACTACAAGTAAACCCACATGTAATGAAATCATAATATATATATTCCCACTTTTCTAGTTACAGAGAACATGGAAAACAAATGTATAAATAAAAAGCTTAAAACCCCAGTGCACAACAAATATTAGCAATGATAATTAATATTAGGAGAATAAATGAAATAGGGTAATTAAAAAATTCCTAAAATTATCATGTAAACCATGAATAATTAATAGCTGCAGATATCTACTGGTCTATTGGTATTATATGTGTAACATATATGCTAGGGAATTAACCATTATCCCTAAAAGGCTTGCATTAAGCTTCAATAAACAGGAGCTTTTCATTTGTTTTTATACCTTCAATAGTTATTTGTGTGTATGGAAGTGTATATTTCACATCTTTGTTGCAAAATAATTTCCACAAGTAGGACAAGTATTTGTAAATGACCAAAAGACCATTCTCCAGCTACCAAATGAAAGGGTGGGTGTACTTAATGAGAGTGCAATACTGTTTACAGGAGTAAACAATTCTTCTGTA
>NC_056749.1:757509234-757571734 GCF_019279795.1 Protopterus annectens
GCATCTGTCTTAGTAAGGCCCTTTTGTAGGATGTCCACATTGCTAGGAGTTTCAATTATGGCTCCTAGTTTGCAGTCATCTGTGGATTTCATTAGCCAAAGATCTTCTGTGTTAGCCTGTACTTCAGAAAAGTAGATACCAAACAGGAGAGGACCCAGGAATGAACCCTGTGGTACTCCACTTGTCACTTGGTTTGAAGTCAGATTTGAAGTCTGCTACTTTCACAGTGTGGGTTCCGTCAGTGAGCCAGTTGGCAACCAATCTTGTGACATAGGGAGTTATACCTAGTTTAGTGAATTTATCTATAATTCCAGAGCAGGGGATGGTGTCAAAAGCCTCTGCGAGATCTAGATAGGCTGCGTGAAGCACCATACCTTCGTCTACGGCTTTGGTGACTGCTTCAAAGAAGTCTATCAGGTTTAGGAGACACGATCTGCCTTTTACAAACATGAACTAGGTGTGGTCTAGAGTTTGGAGATTACCAATGTCCTTGTTTATAAGTTCCATCATGATACATTCCATGGCCTTGCAGACCAGGCTCATTAGACTAATGGGGAGGTCATTCCCGGGGTCCATGGTGGCTCCCCCTTGTGGAGTGGGAGAACTGTCACTGTGCACCATTCAGTGGGCACAAAGCCTGAGGTGAGGTTATGATTGAACATGGTGCTTAGGGTGGAGTGCCAGTTCATTCTATAGTTCGTGTAGAATGCAGCCTGGGCGTCCCATGGATGCTGTGCTCTTGGCTTTGGATAGTGTGGGTTTTACCTGTGCAGCCATGATTACAGGAACTTTACATTCTTCCAGTATAGAGATGGGCTCTTTAGGGGGTGAGAGAGGGGTAAAATTAGCACTGAACCTATCTGCCAGGATGGTGGCAATATCAGTTGGTTCTGTATATTTAGTGCTATTATGCTGTAACTCAGAGCAGATCTGAGGGTTGCCATTGCAATTCTTGACATAGCTAGAGAATGCTTTCTGGTTGTCTTTAGAATCAGTGGCAATTTTGTTAACATACAGATTTTGCAGCTGCAGGAAAAGAAAAATGCACTCTGTTTGATAATAACTTCTGCATATGGAATCCTCTTCATGGTTCATCTCAGAGCCAATATTGTTAGTGAAAGGGGGGAAGTGGGGGAAGCAGAGAAAGAGTTTGTGTGGTAGACTGCGGGAAGATTTACCATGCACAGTAAAGTGACTTTCAAAGTCTGCTGTAAAGTCTTCCTCCATGATTGCATGATCAGTTTGAACAATGAATTTTTTTCCTGCAACCTTTCATCAAATTAATCAATCTATGGTTCTATCATTTATACAAAAGGTGATTCACATATTTCAGGATAGTAGGGAAGAGGTGTTATTTGCATGGTAGCACAATGTTATTCGTGTTCAACAATGAAGTTAAAAAAACATTGTGGTTTCATTATCGGTAATATTTGTTTTGGTTATATTCTAAAGCAGCTGTGCATTTCAAAACAAAGCAAAGATTAAAAAAGCAATGGCATGAACAATGCTAATCATAAGGGGTGAAGGTTGTATTAACACAGAATCAACTTTGATCGCAGAGTTTTGCACAAATAACAGGCTTTATACCTCTCAACTGTCCAGATTTCTGGCTCATATTTTTGGTCTGATCCCCATAAAACTTGTGGTTTTCGGGCAAATCACGGAGATGATCTGAGGACTGAAGTAACAAAATAATGACATACATTTGAGATTCGGACTTCAAATCCTTCAAAAATGTATGTTAACACAAACCCCGTTACTCTAAAAACTGTGTTAATAAGAGCAATATTTAAAATATCTCACTATTTTTGGGCCTTTTTCCCCTCCATTTTGTTGGACTTTGTCCAGATTTCTTGCACTATGAGGTTAAGAGGTATGCTGGTTGTACACTATTATACATGATAAATAATCCTAATCCTACTCTTCAGAGTATGTATCAGAGTTTTCTTGAAAATAAGTGTTCAGATATAGGAGATGGGTAAACAGTTTCACTGTAATTCTACATACCATTCCTATATGCACACAGCTGGTTTGCGGATTGTACAAAACTACATGCAATGCAAGCATGTGTGTTCTCACATGATCTTGGTGCAGTGACAATATGTGAAAACTAAAGAAGGGAAACAGCTCTCTGCATTCTCTTACCTTAATATAGGAGTGTGCACACAGATATTTAGTAAGGTGAATATTTTGCCATTGAGCATGTACCTTCTGCTCTGTAACAATTTGTTGTTGATACCGCAAACACTAAACCGCTGACAGTTACTGTAAACACTGCAGTAAGATTAGCTATTATCATTATAGTAACAATGTCAAAAAAACTGTATTACAAGAAACTATGACAGACTATGCTCCTGTATCACCCCTGGCTAGTACTTCAGTATTTATCAACCAGATTCATAGTTTAGCTACAGACCTATAATGTCCATAAATTCAGATGTATTGCTTTAAGACAGTAGGACTAATTGTACATCTAGCTTCTCTAGAGATGAAAAATGTATCTCATGAATGCTGTCCAATGTACTCTCATCCATTTTGCTCTACTGTGTCTCAAAGTAAGTACCATGCGATTGTCATATACTAACATTTGTGTAGCCTGCCATTTACTAATATTTAATGTATTGTCTGTTAACTATAAAAATTTTATCTCTTGGAACTTTTCTCCCCGGGCCTCCGCTGAAAATGGACTTCTATCCAGTCGGACTCTCCCAGTTAATAAATGTAAAATAAAATAAAATAAATAAAAATATATAAATAAACATGTCCTTCTCTTCCACTGCAGTTCACAACATCACACCCCGATGAGCAGGACACTCATTTATGATGCAAAGAGGAAAGAACTGAGCAAAATAAACTTTTAGACACAGATGGTGTTTAATTATATGCATGCAGTTTAAGTCACTCACAAATAAATACAGAAATAGACAGCACATGATGCTAGAGACAGAGTGCAAACCAAACAGTCCATCTGGAAGATTAGGGAATGCAATTTTACCATGACATATCCTTGTACCAAATGACTACTTTTAACAGGTCTTTTCTATTAAACGTGAATTTGTAATAGTCAAGCCATTGAAGATATGTGCAAGGTTGAAATGCCTGGCTTACGTTGCAGCCTTATCAGCTTGTATGGGATAGCTATAAATTTGAAAACTTTACATTTTTACTTCAGCAATCATCAGAGATTTTACAGAACCAATATTTTCAGTTTCATTACATTTATACTGCATGACCAGTCATTATTATGACCAATGATAAATTATACCCACATAACAAGCAATATGTTACAGAATAGAAACCCAAATGTGTGCTGACAAATAAATGGTTACAGCAGATCCAATGTCAGCATATGATGATGACATAGAACTAGCAGTGGTGAGCACCGATACTAGTTGCCATGGCCTGAGTACAATATTACTCCAGCAGTGGTGAGCACCGATACTAGTTGCTATGGCCTGAGTACAACATTACTCCAAGAATACGATCAAAGTGTTGCATCCTGTGGTTTATAGCTATAGAACACTAACCAATGCTGAACAGAGATATTTGTAAATCAAAGTACCTTGCAAGTGCATGGGCATGTAAGAAATTCTCCAGGTACCTGTTATTGATTGAGAGTTCCGGTTCTAGCTGACCACAAACTATGTGTGACCTTGACAAACCATCACTGACACGCCAAAGACTGTTACATGGATACTGTGACATCAGGAAAGAGGTCAAAGCTGCGGTGGTGCAGTGATAGCATTGTTGCCTAACAGCAAGAGGTTCTCCCATTTGATTCTCGGCTGCAGCACCTTCTGTGTGGAGTCTGCATGTCCTCCCTGTGGTCATGTGGCATTCAAAAGACATGCATAGAATGGGCGTGCCTTTGTTGAAGGTTGGGCGTCGAGCTGGCACCTCGGCACCCGTAAAAAATCTACTGCCAATCATTAACAGACCGGAGTTCTGCTGTGGCGACCCCTAACTGGGAAAAGCCGAAAGAAGAAGGAAAGAGGTTAGTTGTTAAAGATGCGTTACCTGAAGTCTTCTACATGGCCAGCCATTCCCTAATACCAGGAATGATGTCGCTGCCTGTTTGTAGATCATAATGGCAACTAGACTAATGACTATCAGGAGACTAGACATGTTTAAGGAAACTACCACAAATGCTCAACAGTTGTAAGCTTTTATACAACATGTGCATCGTGGATGGCAAAATCATTGGACATTCATATAGAAACTCATTCATAAATACTACATGCACTGCAAATTATACATGGTGGACTGATGTTACATCAGAACAAAATCATAGGACACTTACCATAGTGAGCAGAATTGCTACATCAAATATATGAAAGTCAAAGTCTCACCAAATGTCAATAAAAAGTTAAATTATCAGTGTAGAAAACAAACATTAATACACATCAACCAAAACATCACAACACTAGTCTCAAAGCAGCCATTTTGTATTGTGTATAAAGTACTGCAGAGACAGGAACTATTAATGTTAACATCCCTAACACAAAATCAACAGCGAAGGACAGCTGTCGGGTTGTGTGAGCTGGAAGCTGGCCATCGTGTACCATCACTCATGTTATACAGAAAAAATTGATATACCTATCATGACAAATAAACAAATCACAGCCATGTTCAACACAATGTTCTCACAGTATATGGTCAACTTACTGAACTAGTTACAGACAATGGTACAGCATATATGTCAAGCAGGTTCGAACAGTTTATCAGTGACTATGATTTTACCTGTACTACATCAAGTTGTCACTATTTGCAACTGAATGGAGAAGCTAAAAGACAGAACAAACAATGAGATGTATACTGAGACCAGCAGATTCTGTCAGAGCTCTGGTGTATTGAACTACCTCACATAGAGTCACGGGGAAAACTCTTCACAGTTAAAACAAACTGACATGCCCATGTTAGCAGCAAAATATATTCTGCATAATACACACTAACAAAATAACCAAAAAGGTAAAATTTCATACAATTATAAAGCAAGGAGGTACACTGTCGATGTAGCATACAAACTGGACTGATCCTGCAGATGCATATTGCAGAGGAATACAGATATTATTTATGAAATGCGTAGAAATAAATTATAACCAAGAAACTCTATGCTATCCTATCTTTCTCCATTCTTCTAAAATAACTTTGAAAGCAACTTGCTATTTTTTTTTTTTTTGCAACACCTGCTTGTCATTTGAATAGTACCAGAAGAGTAACTGGAAGCCGAATTTGAGCATGCTGAAGGAAAAGATTGAGACACGCTATTATAACAGGAAGTATTATTCAGCGAGCCATTAAGAGAGTCAACAGGATCAGTAAAAGGAACAGTCACACTTGACTGTATTTGTTGGACAGAACACAGTCTCTCACTTTGGTTAGTAGAACTAGAACTTCCACCTTTTTCTCAAATATTCTGTCAAAGTAACTCTTTTAATCGGTGCAGAATAGTTTTATTACATATATACCTAGTTAGTCTAGGGCAGGAGTGTCCAACCCGCGGGCCGCATGCGGCCCTCAGAGCTCTTCCATGCGGCCCTCGACCCTTAAATTTAAATTTAAGTTTAATTTACCTTTTTCCGTGTGTTTAATACTTTTGCTGTTTTTTCATACCAGCATCTTTCCGCAAAACACCGCTCGGGCATTTTTATATTACTGGTAAAAGAAAAGCTGAAGCGAGATCGTGAAGAGTGGATTTATTATTTTACACTACAACATAGCAAAAGGTAAGTTAAGTATTTTGACACTGTGTCTGCTCCCTTAGTTTAGAATGGGTTAAGTCTGGAAGGTGCATTTTTGGAGTTTTTTTTGTATTAGTGGCCAGTTTGAAAGGGATCTGGCTGAGTGCTGTCTATATTTCCGAGGGTATACTTGACAATCTGTATTAGGGTCTTGTCTTTAAAGGTGGACAACATCCAGTATTAGAGACTGTAAGGGTGGCAGTGACTCATTTCATACTGAAACTAGTGTAAGCTGTTGTCCATTCTTTATTGTAGTACATTTGTTGTTAGCTCAGTTGATGAAGCATTATTATAATGTGGTATTAGTAGCGGAATTTGCAACAATAAGGGGCAGTTAGTGTTCAATCCTAGGAATTAGTCCATTAATGGCTATGGAACAAAAGAATTGTAACTTTCAGTGTATTTTCAAATAATTGCATGCTTCAAGTGAAGGGAAGTTTATTTTTGCTCACACTGTTGTTCAATGTGCAACTGTTTTGTTTTAAATATGTCTGTTAGTGTTTGTGCTACTACAGAATTTGAAAGTAATGTTTGTAGCACAATAAATGGTCTTTTGGTGCAGGTTCTACTCCCACAGCATGAGATTAATTGCTGATACTGTAGTAGTGCATTTTAAGTGGGGACTGGGATGCTGCACTCCTGAGTGTGTCTTCCTTTGTGTGAGAGACCAACTATAAACCTGTTTTGATTTGCCATCCATGCTCAGTCTATTACAAAGATGTTTGCCAGCAGCAAACTTTTCAATCTCTTTAATGTAGAAGTAATCAGATACATTTTACTTCTACACAGATGTTCATATTGACTTATATTAGTGGATTGTAATGACAGAAGTTTGAGTAGCCTTTTATGGTTGAAATGTTCTGAAATGGATGTTTTGTCATTAATGATGTTTTGTTTCATTGTTACTGGAAAATGTTTAAAATTGCAAATTTAAAACACGATATAACAAGTAGTGCTGTATTATACAAGGAATATGATTTAATACAATCAGGAAGGTGAACCAAAGAACACATGCATGGTCCTAAAAATGTAGGCAAGGGCCCTATGATTTGAAAACAGCTCAAAGGTATACTTTATCCACCACTGGCGAGATGCATTTTCTTTGAATGTGAGTTTCAATGGAGTTTCAATGAATGTGAGTTTGAAGAACAGAAAAGTTTACTGTTGTTCATTCTGTTTGTTTTCATTATGAGACTATTGTTTCGTTAACAAATGGTTATCTTTTTGTGCGTTAAAATTTGAAATAAAAGTTTTAAATTACTGTAAGTCAAAATATCTGTAGTCATTGGAGAACTAAAGAAAAATAGTATGGTAACTGGGGAGACAAGGCCAAGTAATGCGGCACTGGGGTGGCTGGAGGTGTCTGCTGTGTATGTGGGGGCCTGATACCATACACTGCCTAGGGCCCATTTGACCATAATCCAACTCTGCATGTGACATCCCATTGCAAGCATATACTTCTTTCTGTTTTTCTATCCTTCTGCCTAATCCTCTCTCTACACCTCAATCCTTCCTGTAGACTAGAGTGAGAGCAAGAAGAATATAACATTATTCCTAAGAATTGGAGGTGGTTGTAGGCAAAATGTTGAGGGATCAGTGATGACAGGGATAAGGGCATGTTTAATTTTTTTGTGCAGCTTGACTGTAGTTGTGTTGGTATTTACAGCAAGCTAGCCTAACTAGTTCCAAAGTACTGAAAAATCAAACTGTAGCTTTCTAATTATTTCATGAGTTGAATTCCCATACCTAGTGACTGCGTAATGTATGTAGATGTGGTTTTCAAGTGTCAGGAAGTCATTATTAATAAATGAGAATACAATGGCTCCAAGAATGGACACTTGTGGGACTCTGCAAGAAATGTTTCCATTTACTGAGGAATCATAAGCTCCACATGTGGTGTAGGATTGATTGGATGGGTAATTATGAAACTACTGTAAACCTCTGGAGAGAAGCTGAGTATTGTATACCTATTTAGTAATTGCCTACAACTGACTGTTTCAAAGCCTGTATCGAGGTCAAGAAGTATTGTACCAGTTATCAGACCAGACATGGTACTGTAATTGGAATGGAAGCAGTGTTTGACAGTCATTCGCAAGTGATTCTTTTTCCAAGTAATTTTGCTAGTGGGCAACTGTTGGCAGTAGGGTAGAAGTCTGAGGGATATTCAACCGTTAAGAGATTTTCAATGTCAAATAGTTTCATAATTTTATTAGGTTTAATAGTTGCTTCACACTTAGGTCCCGAGTAACACATGAGACTTGCAAGTTCATGTGTAGTTCAAACATTTAATAATTGTAGTACTACATTAACAGAGTATAACCTAGTACTAGCTTTTTATTTATTAGTACTGGTTGATAATAATTTTATCACTACTACTATTTATGATAGTTTGGATGAACTTGGGTTCTTAGTTTAAACTAGCTAAAATGTCCGAATACTTTTATGTATTTTATGCATTTTGTTAATTCTAAGAAACTATTGTACTTAATTAATGTTTTTAGTACTGGATGTACTGTTAATGGATTAATTGAAAGGTTTGTACTTGTTAAATTTTTACAAATAAACTAAGATGTTAGATTTAACTGTTTTTTAAATAATTAGAATGAGATATTGAATTTTAGGGCAAATATTATGCATTTATTAATTTATTTATTGTTCAAATTCACCTACAATACAGCCACATTAGTCCGCATACCTGGGGTCTTGCTTTTTTTTTTTTTTTTTGCTCTTCAGTTAATGTGAGACCTTTTTTTTTTTTTTTTCCTCACTTGAGACCATTTCTGTTGACTCAATGCGGCCCTTGCAACTGAAAAGGTTGGACACCCCTGGTCTAGGGCAAAATGTATTTAATTGGTTTTCAGGTCCACTTCATTTAGGTTAAAGCTCCGACAAATAACTGGGTATGTCTTTTATTTTGTCTAACTATGATGCCATCTTCGATTCATTTTCAGTAGTTCCTGCAGTAAACACCTGTTGTGTTCCCACAGTTTCTCCACCTCTAACTTTAGGAGGACAGACTGACATTGTTGAACAGCAGGTAGTGAGTATGCAGAACAGCATCAGTTGTAGGACATTTTGTATGGTGCATCAACAGTAGATATAGTCATCCTGACAGAAACCTGGCTAAAACCTCACATTACCAGTGAGCAAATACTGCCTACAGGTTACGGCATACTAAGAGTAGATCGGCTAAACAAGAAAGGAGGCGTTGTAGCTATAATATTTAAACAGCATCTAAACATCCAGATCTTAAAATCATCAGCTCCACAAATAGGCAATAAAGAAATAATATATACCAACCTCAAAACAAAACCATCAACATAATTGGATGCTACTTCCCACCCGGCCAAAACATCCCTCCACTAGAAAAACTCCTCAGCTGGTCTACCCACCATCTCCACCAAGAAACTATCATTTTAGGTGATTTCATTATTGACTGGCAATCCTGTTCTGGCAACCATCCAACCCATCATGTAAACCTTCATGGCTTCACCCAACTAGTCCAGTCGCCAACCAGGATAAATAAAAACTTCAGCAAGCACACTACCCTGGATTGGATACTAGTCAGTAAGAGCCCCCAGTCATATATAACAGGCTGCTTATCAGATACCCTCATGATCACTCCCCATCATTCCTACTCAAAAAATACCTATACCAAGCAAAACCTGTCATCTACCGTCAAATACATAAAAAACTAAACTTTAACCCACTCACATTCATCTCATCCCTCAAAGAATGTAACTGGCATCCTCTAAAGTACCTCAGTCTTGAGGACGCAGTTGAATTTTTTTTAATACTACCTTCCTGAGCATCCTTAAATTACCATGCCCCCATAAGACTTTCCAGAACCAAAGCACAACCCTCCCCATGGCTACCACTAAGTCAGAAATGAAAAACAGGGATAAAGCCTGGGAGCACTGGCGCGAAAGCAAAACCCCCTCAACTAGACAGAAATTCCTAGAACTATGCAATAGAGTCAAAAACTAATAAAACAGTACAAATTCCAATACTACAAGTCTGCCCTAGACTCCTCACAACACAGTCCCAAACAAATCTGGTCCTCCATAAACTCCATCCTCCACCCAGGTAAAGTCAGTACCCCTCCTCCTAGCATCCCTCACTCCTCAGAAAATATTTCTACCTCATTCAACACACACTTCACACAAACCATACTATCACTAGCTAAACAACACAACCCCCCTGCCCTCCAACCCACACCTTCAACTAGTAATCTCCCCACTGCCTTCCCTTTCTCTCCTGTACCTACCTCCAACATAAAAAAAAAAATTAGCAGCAGACAACCTCCCAGTGAATACCTACAAATCACAGCTGATGCTCTGGTGTACCCAGTATCCATCTTGATTAACTGATCTCTGTCAGAAAGTTACGTTCCCACACTGTGGAAAGTATCACATATAATTCCCCTCTGCAAGGGCAGACCCTCCACAGAACTAACCAATTACCGCCCCATAGCTATTCTCTCTCCACTCTCCAAAATACTAGAGAGATGCATACACTGTCAGGTCTCAGACTACCTCCTTACTAACAACCTCCTTTCAAATGCTCAGCATGGTTTCCGACCAAACTATAGCACCACCACTGCCTTACTCTCCGTTACTAACACTATCCTTCAGCATAAAAACAATGCCTATCTGTCCTCTGCCTATCTAAAGCATTTGACATAGTCCCACACAAACAACTTATCTCTGTCCTCAATAATCTATCCTTCTCTCAATCAGTCACCAACTGGTTTCAGAGTTACCTGTCTGACCGCCAACAATCCGTTGTATGGCAGAATGACATATCTCTCCAACTACCTGTCTCCATAGGGGCTCCCCAAGGATCCATCTTTGGACCCCTACTCTTCTCTGTTTTCACCAATAATCTAGCCTCTGCCACCAAACATGGCACACTCATACAATACGCAGATGACTCAACCATCACCTGCTCAGCCCGGTCCCTACACAAACTGCAAAAAGTCACACAGGAAGCCTTTTCCTCTGTTGAAACTTGGTTATCCGATGCCCAATTAATACTCAACCCAAACAAAACTAAACTACTCATCTTCCAACCCACCAAACATACTCAAAACAACTCTCACTTTAACATAACAGCAAAAGACAACACCACTATATACCCAAGTGAACACACCAAATTGCTAGGAGTGGAAATAGACAAACTAAAATTTGACATTCACATATCCATGACCATAAAAAAGTCCACAAAAAACTAGAGCGTTATACAGAAATAAGCAACTTCTCACCAAAGCAACAAAGAGTTCACTAGCAAATCCCCACCTTATCTCCACCCTACTTTATATGCCTCTCCAATATATACCAACCTAAGGCAATGTGATCTAAACAAACTAGAGACCTGCTACAACAAAATCGCCAAATTCGCCACAGGGGCATCCTACTGTAGTCACCACTGTCTCTCACTTGCTGAACTGGGCTGGCTTGAACTCCCTCATCTCCTTCAATGGTATCAACTGTCACTCACCCACAAACTAGTAAACCATCCACTAAATGTCCCATCCCTCCAGAATCTACTCCATCCCTATCACACCACCAGACCACTAAGATCCAGCAACATAAATCACTTGCAGATCACTAAAGCCAATAACTCTGCTGGTGAAGCACTATTCTCTTGTACCATAGCCAAATTATGGAACTCCCTCCCACCCACAATTACCTCCATACCATCATGCACCCACTTCAAAATTTTACTAAAAGCGCACCTAAAAACATGCTGGCTATGCCCTTGCAACTCCCACTCTAATATCACCCACCCCATCCAACCACTACCTTTCTTTCCACCCCTCTAACTACCTTGATTATAGCAAGCTCAGATGCTCATAAGTCTAGTACTTATTGTACAGCAGGAACTTCTTATTGTAACACTTGTTAATGTCTGTTATGTACTTCACAGATAAAGATTCCAGTTGTCTACTGATGTACTATGTTCTTCATCTGTAAATATGTTGTAAGTAATTGCTATGTTAAATTGTTAATCGCTATGTAATCCAATGTAACTACTGTGTATTTTAACTGTGGAGCTTTTCTCCCCGGGCCTCCGCTGAAAATGGACCTACGTCCAGTTGGACACCACCGGTCAACAAATGTAAATAAATAAACAAACAAACAGTGTGCCTCCTTACTTCATAATTTCAACCAAGAGATTTTGGTCTTTAGGGGAAGATATATTGATAAATTAAATAAAGTTACCATTGTATTTTGATATATTATGAATATGGACTTTTTGCTGTTAAAATCTGAAGTGCCATGACAGGCAGTAAACTGCTGGATTAAAATTACAGTCTACCTCGACACTTCTAAGACTACTAACAAGCATTACCAGATAACCATTGGTATATATTCTGACACATAGGGGAAATCAATAAAAAAACATCTTTGCAATCTCAAACACTGGAATTCTGTATACTTTACATTTGAGAAGTAACTGATAGAGCAGGATGTACCTGAATATGTCACAGGATGATGCTCTGGAACTTTCAGTTAGAACGAATTCACCAGAAAAAACAAAAAAAAAAAACACATCACTGCAAGCTGTAGAGTCAGGCTAAGTGCTTGTTATATCCAAATAAGTCCAGAACTGCTGTTCATAAAAGCAAAACAATATTTATTATAGAACACAACAAACTGAGCATTTTCACTAAATAAAAACATTGTGTTATATTAGCAGTGTTGAAGCCACTATTTTTACTGTGCTCTTAGCTTCAATATGCTGCTAATAGAACAAGCTCAGGGCTAACCATGGCATTCAGACTTAGTTGTCATGCCAGTTCTTTACATTCCAACATGTTTTTATCATAAGGTAGCCATATACCTGACAACATATAAGGTTTTAAAGTGCAAATTTTCATATGCATTTTTTCTATGAATTTTTTTTATGATTTTTTTTATGATATGGTGTAGGTCTTTAAACAGTTACATTAGACAAGGGTCACCTGCGTTTGATTTTTCTTATTTAAGGATTGAGTGATGAGCTGTTTTTAACTCTGATGATGCCCTAGGTTTATGGTGGGTGAAAACGCTCAGTTCATCGTGTAATATTTCTTGCTTTTATGAACAGCAGTTTTGGACTTATTTGGATATAACAAGCACTTAGCCTGACTCTACAGCTTGTAGTGGTGATTTTTTTTTTTTTCTGGTGAATTCATTGGGTCTCAACTTCAGTTAGAAGACTTGAATGAAAAAAAAAACAATAATCGCACAAAAGTAGAACGATCAATTTCTTTTAGAATGGGAGCATCTTCTTTGGTCTCCATTTCCTGTTCTGTGGGAAGACCCGCTTGATGTAATACAGATGCATAGACATTTTATGATAGATAAAAGAAATGGATTGCAGACAGTAAATAAGACCTAAAATGTTAGAAGTCTAGTACAACAAACAGATGAACACACAATCAAGAGAAATTCACGTGACATAACGTAAATAATGTGCATTACTGTGCAACTAACCCAACAGAGAAAATATTACCACAAAAATTAAATGGAACAGTAAAAGCAGAAAAAAACTTAGAAGGTATGCAAATAAACTTTAAATAGAAGTACAAAGTAAACACTTAATTGATGATCCATTAGAGAACCACAAAGCAAAGCAAAAGAAATGGAAACTCCAATAAAAATAGAAAAGAAAAAAATTGGTACATTTTGGAGAAAACGTTATTGCATATAACAAAGATGTCAAAAGGTGAGGAGATTGAATTGAAAAAGTAAGAAGTTCTAGTACTGAGGATAACCGCATAGTGAAGAAGTAACAGCCAAATAAATAAAGGCAAAATTAAGAAAAAAACCCTAAATGGAGAAGCCTGGGTCCAGATGCAGTATATAATATGCAACATCTGCTTAAGGTTATTACACAAACATTTAGCTCTCAGTAAAAATTATTTATATGCACATCAGACAGACACAAACCTTGTAATGAAAAGGATAATTACACTTCTTCATAAGAGTGGAACTCCAAGCCATCCTAAGATCTACTAACCTTCTGAAAATATATAAATTATATAGAAGAATTGATGCAGACAGAGTTCATAGTCATCCGAAAAAAAATCATGGCAATAGAACAAAAAAGTAAACCAGTACAGTCATATGACACAAAGGATCATCTATTGTTAAATAAAGTCATAAAAGAGAGCTGCAAAAAGGGGGAAGAATGCAAACATGGCATGGAGGGATAACAAAAAAGCATTAACCAGCATCCTGCACTGGGTAATGGAATATTGCAAATGTATAGGATACACCATACACTACACTTGCAGTGGCAGAACATTCTGCAGCTAATCCATGACAAAGGGCAATTATCCTAGGGATACATTTGTTGCCCGTTTTGTATTGCTCTTAACCATTAATTTGTTTACATAATACAGTAGTCTATGGTTACAACTTCAGAAATCAGCATCGTTTGACAGTATCTCATGTATAGTAAAAAACACAGACCACCACGATTCTCCAAGTTTCAGGCTCACATAAAATAAACCAGAAAACAAATAAACAGAAACAACAAAACAAGTGAACCCAAAAACGACAGACTGCTCCAGTTATTCAAATCTCTTCATTACTCTTTATAGTGTTGTGTTAAGGCCTCACAGCAAGAGGTTCTCCGGTTCGATCCTCGGCTGGGGTGCCTTCTGTGTGGAGTCTGCATGTCCTCCCTGTGGTCGCGTGGGTTTCCTCCGGGTGCTCCGCTTTCCTCCCACATCCCAAAGACATGCTGTAGGTCAACTGGACACTAAATTGGCCCTAGGAGTGAATGTGTGCATGTGTGTGTCTACTGCGGAAGGTTGGGCGCCGGGCTGGCAGCTCGACACCGTAAAACTCCACTACCAATCATGAGCGGACAGGTGATCCACTGTGGTGACCCCTAACCGGGAAAAGCCGAAAGAAGAAGAATAAGAAGACTCTTTATAGTGTTAAGAATGGGTCTCAGTTGTTTTTCAAGAAAAATAGATATTGGTTCAGTTCACCAGTCATGGCCTGCGACTAAGCATTCACAGAGAGAGGTTATCAGAACAAAGAAACTGTTGAAAATACTGAGGCTGTAAGGAAAATGAGAGACACTAGTGCCAAACCCTATTTTTCAAACCAAATAACTAAGCTAAATGAGGCAGTAGTGCCACAAATTCTGGTAAGAATATGAAGTTGAGAATACCCATGTTTTATGCAAGTGATAATGTTGGGTATTAGAGAGTTAGAGACACACTGGAATATTCTAATGACTGATGAAAGTCTTATGGGAATTTTAGACACCAAACCGAGGTTTACATATAAAATGATGACATCTCTTAAGAACAGTCGCTGCTACACTAAAACTCATAGAATTGAGAGAGCAGATTAGAGAACATTTCTCTGTGGCAACTGTGCTGCATGCAAGTATATAAATGCTACCAACTTGTTTTTACATCCTGATCAAAAGAAAGAATATATATTTAATATATATGTCACCTGTAGTTCAGAACACATAATTTATATAGCTTCTTGCACAGTGTGTGCTAAATTTTATGCTGCAAATAAAAATTCTCTCTTCCCCTCCTTAAGGGCTCACTTGCCAAAAAAAAACAATGTAAATCCAAGAAAACAGTAGAGTCCAAACAGGCTGTGCAAACTTTTATTCCATAAAAACAAGTAAAATGGTGATAAAACTGTTAGCGCTTTCGGGATAACCCTTCATCACACAGTGAAACAACATTCATAAAATCTATTTAAATACATTTAAAAACACAACCACTAATCATCTCACTGGCCTCCTTTTCCTAAGGGCTGGTCTTAAAAGTATACATGCATTCAACCCTGGTGGATGATTTGCTGCTAGCTGTATAATCCAGTGTAATTCATTACACTCAGTGACATTCACTATGCCCCCCCCCCTGTTTTACTCATACGAGTAACCTGTATAACCATAAATTTAAAGGTGTGCATCGGGATTCTTAGAAGTATGCACATACAGAGCATTACGTTCATCTTTCTAATACTGTACAAGTGATGATGTATTCTAATTTTCAGTTTACAGTTGGTTTTCTCTACATAGTAACTGGAGCATGATTGACACATTGCTAAATATACCACATTTTCCGTGTGGCAATATGCATATAGTTTAAATATATATTCCTTTTTATTTATGGGGTGAACAAAGCTATTTTATCACTAATCATGAAGCAAGTCTTCCAGTGCCTGCAAGGAAAACTACCTGTTCCATCTGATGTTAACCTAGTTTTATTTCTCATTCCTGGTTCTTTACACAACATGTTTTTCAAGTTACTGTTGCGTCTAAAACCATAACTTGGTTCTTTATCCACTATATTTTTGAGTCTATCCTCACTTAACAGGATTTTCCAGTTTTAATTATTTTGCAACCCCATTGATATTATTGCTATATTGTAACATAAGCCCATATTTATTGCTTTTTTGTATCATTGTGTTGTTCACCCACGTTGAAGAAAGTATGGGACGTGAACAAGAATCTTTAATTTGGAACTTGTTTTCACATGTTTTAACTGACAATTTTATTGTTGAACATAGGTTTATCGTTTATTCCAATGCAGAACACAGATCTTACCGAGGTCATTTTAGACAAAGACATTCACACACAATTTAATGTTGAGACTGTTATTTAAAGAAAATGATGGTAAACATAATAGTGAGATGTGCTTTAAGAAACCAAGCACCTATGTGCCTCTGCTTAATCCAATATTAAATGCATTTGAGAAACTATGTATAGAAGATTTTTACAAAACTGATGTTGGGCAGCAGAATAAGAACAAGTATAATTTGTTGAAAGCTGAATATTTAGCATTGAAAGAACTTGAAAATAATGTTAACATCATTGTGAGACCTACTGATAAAGGGGGTCCAATTGTAATTTTTGATAGTGTTAGATACACAGCAGATATGTTAAATATGTTGGCTGATCAAACGCTTTATGAGAAAGTTAAGAGACATGTTGACAAGATGATTCAGAGTGTCTATGATGTGTTAAACAGGCTGTTTAAATCTGGTATCATAGATAAAAGTTTGCACGATTATTTTTTGTTGCACATCTTATTCCTGTCATCACTAGCCTTTCTAAGCTGCATAAAGATCCTGTTCACCCCCTTTTTAAACCCACAGTCGCAGGCCAGGACTGGTGCTCTGAACCAATATCTCTTTCTTGAAAAACAACTGAAACCCATTCTTAACACTATTCCACATGTGTTAAGAGATACTAAGCAGTTTTTAGAAGACTTGTATGATTATACTTGCAGCTCACAAAGCACATTTTTGCTAGTTACAATGGATGTATCTTCTCTCTTTACTGTAATTCCTAATGGCATGGGTATAAATTGTGTTAAAAAAAATTTGAATGACTTTCCTGATTTTGATGAAACTAAAATTTAATTAATTTTAGTGTTATTTGACATGTTATTCGTGAACAATGTGTTTTTATTTGACAAATTTTATTGGCAGAAGCACAGCGTAGCTATGGGCACATCTTGTGCCAATAGCTAAGCCAATGCTATTATGGTGACCTGGGAACAGGAATTTGTGCTCAATGGTGTATAGAAGGAGTTTATTTCATTTTATCACAGATTTGTGAATGATTTATTTATTTTGTGGACTGGGTCCACTGAACATTTCCATGACTTTTTTGGACTATATTAATAGTAGTACAACATATTTACAGTTCTCTTCTGAAACATCTAGTACGAGTATACATTTTCTAGATGTGAACATAGGATAGAATGGTGATGGTATTTATACAAATGTGTTCAGAAAACCGTGCTGTCATAACCATCTTCTTCACAGAGGAAGTATGCACCCAACACACATTGTTATGAATGTAATCCACAGTCAAGCATTTAGGATGTCCAGGTTAAGTGCACTTGAAAGTGATTACCAACATCATACTAATAATTTGAGAAAAGCATTCACAGAGAGAGGCTATCAGAACAAAGAAGTTGTTGAAAATATTGAGGCTGTAAGGAAAATGAGAGACACTAGCGCCAAACCCTATTTATTCCAACCAAATAACTAAGCTAAATGAGGCAGTAGTGCCACAGGATTATGGTAAGGACAAAGTTGAGAATACCCATGTTTTATGCAAGTGATAATGTTAGGTATTAGACAGTCATTGAGAGACAATGGAATATTCTAATGACTGATGAAAGTCTTATGGGAATTTTAGACACCAAACCAAGGTTTATATAAAGATGACATCTCTTAGGAACAGCATCTGCTACCCTAAAACTCAGAATTGAGAGAGCAGATTAGAGAACATTTCCATGTGGCAACTGTGCTGCATGCAAGTATATAAATACTACCAACATGTTTTTACATCCTGATCAAAAGAAAGAATATTTATCTAATATATATGCCACCTGTAGTTCAGAACACAATTTATTTAGCTTCTTGCACAGTGTGTGCTAAATCTTATGTTGGGAAAACAGATCGAGCCCTGTGGGATTACATAAAAGAACAGGTTTATCATAATAGTAAGGGTAGCTAAAATAGTGCCCTTTCTAAACATGTCTTGGAGACAGATTTGACACACACATTTTCATTTATAGCTATTGGTAGAGTATTTGAGAGTACCAGATGTGGTGATATTAGAAAACTACTGAACAACTGGAAGCCAAATGGATAATCAGGCTCAGAAGAGACTATGGGCATGGATTGAATGACAGGGTGCCCATTAAACCAAAACTAAAGAGTAGGCGCCTACGCAGATGAAGTAGCAGTACTTAGTATAGAGTATTTGTGTAGCTACTGTTTTAAAAGGAGTTCATACTCATATTAGATATATTGCTTTTAGTTATTTTATATATATGTCTTTTAGTTAGTGTGCATAATACTGTGTATTGTTAGGACTGTGCCCCTTTAGTTATTTTATATATATGTCTTTTAGTTAGTGTGCATAATACTGTGTATTGTTAGGACTGTGCCCCTTTTAAAGTTAAGTGAAATGCATCATGTGACTTGTTTGTCAGAGTATTTAATGTAGCCTTTTTTATTCTTCTTTGTATTGGATGAATTAGTATAACCCGCGAAAGCGCTCATACCTTTGTGAATAAAGAGATTTGAAGAACTGGAGCAGTCTTACGTTTTTGGGTTCACTTTGTGTACTTGGAAGCATCTCATCTAAGTTTTGTGGATTTATAAACCCTGTAGAGTTCATCAGATGAGAATATAACAAAACAAAAAAAAACAAAAAAAGAAAAAAAAAACTTGAAATGATTAAGATAATACAAGAATGACAGTTGGTCTTGATAAATATGCAAAACCAACATTTATAACAGGAAAGCTGCAGGGTAAAGAAGATATCAGCTTGAGGCAGGAATATGATGTGAAGGAGCTTGAACAAGGAGGGAGCATATAAATATTTGGGAATAGATGAAGGGTCAGCAAAAAAACAAACAACAAAAAAAAAAAACGAACAAATAAAAGCAAAGTTCTAATATTCAAAACTGCCTTGATGTCTAGGAGTAAAGTCCAAGCTGTAAATACTTACCCTTCCTGTTCTAATTTATAACTTTAGAGTAACTGACTAGCCTCAGACAGCAACAGATCAGCTTGACAGGAAAAACAAAACAAAAAAAACCCCTTCATGCTTATCAAATCACAAAATAAAAATCACCAAAAAAAAGTGCATACAAAGATTATATGTCCCTCAGTCTGAAGGGTGTATGGGCCTCTCAGAACTGACCACATGTATAGGTTTAGACTGTATGCATATTTGTCGACATCATCAGATCCAAATATAGTAAAAGTTCTAAAGCTCGAAGATAAAATGCCACAGATAACACTTTTGTCTAGTTTAGCAAAATAATTTCAGAAGGAATTTGGAATGGAAATGGAAATCAAATCTGAAGAGGACATGAATCAGACAGCAACTGAAAGCGCAAAAAAACAATATAAAGAATACAAAAAAAGGTCTGTAAGAAAAGGAAATAAAATTGAAACATCTACAAATATTGAGGCAAGTATACCAAACTGACTTTTTTTCTTCATGCTTTATTCCTATAAAAGGGGTTTCCTTCATCTTTTACTCCTTTTTAAAAAGTCAAAGTATCATTAAAGGTCATGAAATCAGTATCGTTTCAATCTTTGATGTTAGCAAAAAGTGTTCTTCATAGTAGCCATAATGTGTCTAGAATTGACCCCTTCTGCAATTCATGTGGCATTACCTATATCAGTAGCATCTCTAAATAGGACTGTAAATTCTTTATATACATACATGAGACGCATTGCTCCTGCTACTATTGTGACTGTTTGGATATCATTCTTCCACATTACTCTTGTTTCTGCCTGCAAATCTTGGCATTTTATGACTGTGCATCTCTCGGTATGATCAGTGCTACTTTGTCTTTTTTTCATGGACGACTACATGGGTTTTTGCATCTATCATAATTCTCTATTAATGCTTTGTGCCCCATATTTCCAGTGTTTTTACTCCCATATTATAATGCTTGCACAATCCCCAATGCAACAGTGTTGCCACATTATTATGACTTACACTAATGGCAGAGGGCATGTATACTGGATCACATGCAACAACAAGATGTGTGTCTGTAAGATGTATTCCTGTAAGAGGAACGGCATAATGGTTAAGGTATTTCACTCAAGAAGTATGAATCAAACCCTGCGTCTTCTGTCTGTGAGGGTAAATTGGCTAGGCTTAACATGGCCCAAAAGGGTAGGTAGCCTAGTACTTACCTATGGACCTGTTGGTCTTACTACTGTTGGAGCAGAGTGTCATGTCTTTGAAAGACTTTGAAAGAGGCATGAACCTAAAGCAACCATATGTTGCCCAATATTTGATGTTAAAATGGTTAAGGAGAGTTAAATTTAAATCAAAGAGTGAGAGTGGGCTACATACAGTTGGTTTGCAATGTCTATTGAGAAAGTGTGATGAACAGACAAATGCAGGTTCATAAAAACGTGCATCCCTGTTACCGTCTGTCTTCCAGGGTGGATGCAGTCAGATGGTTAGTTAAGGGAAAGGTAGGATAATTTTGTGTGTGTGTGTGTGTGGGGGGGGGGGGTGCATGACCGTGTGAATTAGCAAATGCTACAATGTTGGGAGGGAGAGTTGTTGGGCACAAGGGCTGGTCTTGAAATATTATTCGATTCAGTTTATTGTACTATTATAATAACAGTTTTGCAACATGAAAAACATATTGGCAGGGACAACTAAATACCAGGAACTTAAATAGACAGGGAAAAAGCTTCAAATCCTATACATTCAGCACTGAAACTACTTGCTAATAATGCAGAGCTTTAGTGCTTTCCACCACCATTCACACCAGGGATACTCTTATTTTAGCTTAAGTCACTGTAAAATGCTGCAGTAAAAGTAGGGGAACACTTTTAAAACTTGATCCTTTGGCACAGACAGCAGCTCCTGAGCAATCAAGATGCTAAATGAGAAGGTTTATACTTGGTGAAATTTTGTGAAATATAAGAAGTATGAAACTCTTAAAAGCATACATTATTGACCAATTGTAATAAGTTGTAATAACCTGTGAGGTATGAGGAAAAGAGCAGCGTGAAAATGAGGATCAGTTCTGAAGCATGGAGGTGTAATTCAAATTGGGAGAGACCATACCTCTAAACAGTCATGCTGAAGACTTCAGGACAAAGCCAAGAGGAAGACTAAATGAGACTTGGGAGAATTTTTAAATACTTCACGCCACTTAAAAAATAAAATAGAGCAACGTGTAACATGGTGATGCATTTTTGAATAGTGAAAGTAATGCAACTCTAATATCTGGAATTACTGACTGTATTCATCCATTTTTTTACAAGGGACAGTGGAATAATAACAGGATTTGGTTCTATTCTGTATAATTGAATGGATTTAATGGCGAAGTAAAAACACCAACAAAATGTTCGACCATACAGAATACCAAACGTATTAAATACTGAACTAAAACAATACTGAAAAAGGAAATCTATTTCTTCTCCTGACATTAGTACCAAAACCCACTAGCCAACCATTCATCTGAATAGTGGCGGTGTTATGGAAAGGTTTACATTAAGGTAAGGTGAAGGGTAAGGATTGGGGGAGGAACATACACACACACACACACACACACACTCTGATACACACACACACACACACACACACACACACACACACTCTGATACACACACACACACTGATACACACACACACACAGACACACACCACTAGCAGCCATGCCCCTCACCTTTAACCATTACCCAACCCTGACCCTAACTTGCACACAAACATACAACACTTATCCCTCACCTACCCACAACCCTAATGCTAACTCACAATTACAGATACAAACAACACCTACTACAACCTCACTAATGTCTCAACAAAGCACAACATCAACATGTGCATGGCTTTGCTATTCATACCATCAAAACTAAACACCCCCATGTTCTTCTTCCAAATGGACATTTGATAAAACTCAGGGGGAAATGAGGATACATAATAGATGTTCCATAAACTAAAGGACAGGTTAAGATGCATGTCTGTGTGTGAAAATTACTGAAGGTGTACCTTGGCCAAAGTGATGCATGAGCTGCCAGTGGTGTTTACTAGAGGAAAATGCTGATTAGCACAAGCTGCGACTCCAAGTGACTGATATATACGCATATTAGTAGATACGGAGGTTTTCTCATTGCAGCTAATGTGTCTCCGAATCTAAATTTCCATGTTTGCCACAGCTCTTAGAGCCCATGGTACAAGTCTTTCAGAATTTGAGGGATATCTGTTTTAACGGTGACCTTTGTTTTGGTGTAAGCAAAGTGGGGTACAGTGAATATGTAGTGTAGCATGATCCTATACTAATGACAAAGTGGGGTACAGTGAATATGTAGTGTAGCATGATCCTTTACTAATGACAAAGTGGGATACAGTGAATATGTAGTGTAACATGATTCTATACTAACAACCAAGTGGGATACAGGGGATTTGTAGTGTAACATGATCCTATACTAAAATCCAAGTGGGATACAGTGAATATGTAGGGTAACATGATCCTATACTAACAACCAAGTGGGGTACAGTGAATATGCAGTGTAACAGGATCCTATACTAACAACCAAGTGGGATACAGTAAATATGTAGAGTAACATGATCCTATATTAACAAACAAGTGGAGTACAGTGAATATGTAGTGCAACATGATCCTATACTAACAAGCAAGTGGGATACAGTGAATATGTAGTGTAACATGATCCTATACGGACAAGTATTTAAAAAAAATTGCCTAAAAATGTGAACAAAGAAACTACTGCCACATTCAAAAGCAGGAACAAACTGTACACAAACAGTGTAGTATATGCAGAGAAACAAACTGTAATTGTCATACAGAATTACAATGACCTAAAAGTATGCATCAAGAAAAATTTATACGAGTACAATTACCAGTAATATGGGCAGAAAATTGTCCATACATATTAGTAGATTTAAAAGAGGCAATGAAATTAGGCTGGAAAAATGGTTAAAAATGGGTAAGGTTTTTAGATGAGATGAAGACCCAACAAAATTAACTCTTCAGATGGCATAACTTATGAGAGGCTCTTCTAGCAATTACACATACTAATGCAGGTTTACTAAACATTGTAGCTCACTTTTAAAGGGGTGCAAGATTTAAACCTGCTACATTACTGACCAGCTTTCTTATTACTGACCATTGGTGTATAATTTGGAGGATGTTGCTTTAATGATCGATACTGAACAATCTTGTACAAGTTTTAATTTTCACCAAGAGTACAATGCAGTTGTGTGAGATGGTGTATTTATATGCAGTGGGGTATATGGATACACAACCCTCCTATGGGGGGTGCAGGAAGGCTTGTCCATGAATAAAACATTTTGTGTTATCTTTTACACTCAAAGTTTGCCTCACTTTCCAGTGTTTTGAGTTTTTTTTAACCAACATTTTGTGAGATAATTGCAAAAAAAAAAAAAAAGCCTAATTTATTAAGCAGCCTAGTTCTACAACACTGGAATACTATACTAATTATTACTTTTAGAATGTTTTAAAAATGAAGTCAAAGATAAATGGATACTTCTGGCTAGAAGGCCCCAATAACAAATGTTTTTAAGTGGAAATAGAGACAGAAGAAGTGAAGGATGAGGGAGTTTAGTTAACCACTTTAGAAGTCATAGTGATGGATTTTAGCAAGGACTACAGTGGCAAATATGGCACACCTGTGGCAAATTTGCAGTTTAGAAATATTTCTTAAGAAAAGGCGTACATTACATATTAGGGTTTTAAGGCACACCAATGAGGTAATGAATTTGTTCATAGAGATAGGCAACATGGTGTTCTGAATTCATTAGAAGTAGGTCAATACTTTTCATTGCCATAGACAGGTATTAAAGTGAAGTTACAGGGAATGGTCAAGAATGACCCATAGGTATTTGCTTGCATCAACACACTGTATAGAGAGAAAGGCATAATTTTTTTTATTAATGCTGAAGCATTAGTGAATGTAAAAAGTTCCATTTTAAATGTAATAATCAATTGAATGAGGTTTATGGTATAGTAAAACATTACACAGTCTTGGTAAAAATAATGAACATTCTGAAATATAAAAAATGGGTAATTGTAATTCCATTATTTAAAAAAAACATTAGAAAAATGTAACCATGTACCATCAAATTACATTACAGGGTACAGCCCAGAAAATGTTTATAGTTATAGAAGAACTATAATTGTTAGTATTAAGACTCGTTAGAAAGCAATACGTATTTATGGGACATAGTCTTAACAAGCAAGTGCTTATGTCCTGCAGCATCATATCATTAAACATGTTAAGCTTAGAAAGAGCAAGCCATTTATACTATTTACTGACTTGTAGATAGAATATTATTGGAGAATATTAAGATGCCATTCTGTAACATTAAAATTTTATAAACTTTACATTTTAAGCTCCTTTATTATTCCTAATTTAAAAGTTAAAATGCCCATCTTCTTAAGATATCCTCTTTTTATTTAATAAACCATTTTTGGCAAATGGCTTTTTAAGTTTTGATGAAGTGAGTTTATTGCACTTCTCCATGAGATCTGTTTTATTGTTCTCCTATTGGCATTCATAGCATCACAAATCTGGATGCATATCACATTACTTTAAGTCCCAGATTTTTGATACTTTTTACTGCTTATTGATGCTAGCACAGCTATATTGAAAATTGCCTGATTCAATGATATTTTAAATGCTTATCAATCTATGTTTAGAACTTATTATAATCTATAACTTTGGTCGAAGAATCAAATATTTTACTTGGCCTATATCTACTGTTTACAGAAGTGGTTCACTTAATGATCCACTTTCTGAATACCTGGAGTTTTACTTGAAGCCTTTATTGGAACTAGTAATAACAATTTAAAGGAATTTGACAAACTGCTCAAAATCATAGAGCAGACTACAGTATAACTAACCATGTATTTGTGTATACTGGAACTACAAAGTCTTTATACATACATTCTATATAACCCAAGCACTGAAACAATAAGTTATTGGTAACACTGCATGGGCTATATTCAGGTGACTTTAATAGCTTTATTCTAAAGTTGAAAAGAATATTTTTTTCTTTTGGTGATCATTGCTACATTGACTACAATGGAGGCTACTCTTGTTTCAATTTATAAGAATTTATGTATGAGCTATACAGAATTAAACTAAAAAGTTCCTGCCATCGACTGACATTTGTCAGCATTTATTATTTAACTGATTACTTCTCTGGAAGGGTGATGTTTATTGATTTAGAACATTTTGGTGAAGATTTAGATCTCAACAAGTTCAAATTTGATAATGGCAGTTTGATAAACATATTAGAGATGCCATACTACCAGTGCTCCCTAATTACTATAAGTTAAGTTACAGAAAACAGGATGTTAGCCCAGCATTGTTTTAGGTTTCAAGAAGGGCTTCAGTGCCCAAAAAGTTTTGATTTTTTAAGCAATACTTTGACAATATGTTGGTGAATTGTTCACCTTTTGAGTTTGTGACTAATATACAATGTGTCAGTGTGAGAACATGTGCTCAGAAATACACTTCTCAGTTAATATAAATAAAACTTTTCTCAGCAGGATTTTTATGAATAAAAAAATAGAATATATTATGCATCTTGTGGCCTGTGTTTGCTATGCCTTCTATATTGGTCAAACAGGCTGTGCATTTCTCCAAGGAATTGCAGTGAGTATTAGTGACATTATATGTTCTAGGGCATGTATTATTCTTTATAAGCATTCATTGTATCATAAAAAGGCTTCTTACACATTCACTGCAACTAATAGCGTTATGTCTAATGTCAGGAATTTAAACTGTAAAAAACTTTGCTTGATGGAAGGAGATAATCTGGATCCTAAATTTATGGGAATTATTTATAAGCCAGGATTGAACGAAGTGTTGTAAAACATTGGCAATTACATGGCTTTAGTGTGGACTGTTTAAATACTGGGTTTGTCTCATACTTTTTGTATTCGCTAAAGAGGCTTCAGTGTGAGAGAAACTTTTTGTTTTTCTCTACACTGTTTAGTGACTTGCCAATAAGGTTGGTGATTCTACAATTTGCTGCTGTTGTAGTACTATTCCTTTAACATACAATACACACACACACACACACACTAACCACTCAAGTGTGTCTGCATGTGCATCTGTTATGTTTTTTTCCCTGAATATCAAAATGTGGTATGGCAAACTAATGGCTCACTGACTTATGAACCTCTTTGTAGATAAGACCAACTAATAGAATCAAAAGCCTTTTTCTGTGTCTAGGCCGATAACCGTTAGTTGCTTTTTGTATTTGCATGCTATGTCTATTAATGAAAGCAATTTAATGTTACTTGGACTTTTCTATGAAGAATGAACCCTGTCTGATCATTATGCATTAGATTAGATAATATTTTCTTTATCCTATTAGCTAATATTGTCATGAAAATTTTATAATCAGTGTTTAGGAATGAAATTGGCCTATATAAATCACAAGATTTGGGGTCCTTACCTTGTTTTAATATGGGGGAGATAATGGAGCATTTCTATGATGGGGGTATTATACATTTTTTCTTAACCATAGTAAAGGCACTCATTTTCATTATTATGTATTCATGAAAAATCTTGTATAGTTCAGGAATTATTCCATCCAGTACTGGAGCTTTATTATCTTTTAATTTTTTTATTTGCTCTTTCACTTCTGCTGGTGTTGTTTATTTAATATGTCATTTTGTTGCATTGGCACCTTAGTAGTTATATTTCCTTGAATAAAAGTATTTATTACATTATCTGTCTCCATAAGTGGTGTGTTATTATTTATATCTTTATAGTAGTTTTTGAACACTTCTAATATGCCCATCAAGTTAGATGTACTCTTAACTGAACCATCACTTTTATATTTAATCTCATTAATAAGATTTTGATTCTTTATTTTTTGGATCTTATCGCTATTTTATGTAGATATTTGGGATTTACAGCATAAGATTTTAATTATCCAGGTTTAGGACTACCTTATGATTCACAACTTCTAAGTATTTGTGATTTAATTTGGTAATTTCTTTATGTGCTACTTTATTTGGTTTTGCATCCATTTTTATCTTGTCTATTTTTTTTGTAAGTCTAAAAGTTCTTTGTTCCACTCTCTCTCTCTTTTTTTTTTTTTTTTTTTTTTAGGTACAAGGATTTAATTTTACCATACAGTCACTTCACCATAATCATTTGTTTCCATAAACATGTCTATTTCTTTTATTATCCATTCCCTAAAGTCATTTAACTTGGTTATGTAAGCAGGAATTCTCTGTAGAAATCTTAAAACATCTGTATGTGCAGTTAATATAAAGTTTACAGCACTATGGTCCAAAAGTGGACAAGTCATTATAGATGCGTCACTTATTTTACAGTATATATTTGATACAAATACCTTATCAATGTTTGTGTACCAAACCGATATGAATAGGGAGTATAGAATAAGGAATAATGTTCTCTTTGACATGCATATCTTTAAGGTTCATCTGTTTTTTTAAAGTCATTTAACTTGACTTGAGATGTTAGTTTTAATTTTACCATTTTTAGAAGCATCATTGCCTGATAATAGGCAGATAAAATCACCTGTTGCTATAATTTTCCCTTTTGCATTTAAAGTAATCAGGTCCAGATATTTTTCAATATATTTAGTACTTAGTCCTGGTATCCAGTATGTATTAATCAAAGTATAATACTTCCTATTGATTTCCAACATAGCCATGCTTAGCATCCCATCTTTATCTGAAATTGTATCTGTAATTCTTGGAATAGTATAAGTATTTTCCATAGAATAGGAGTGCCCCTTCTCTTAGTCTTAAAACATGAAGCAGCCAGAATGGTATAGCCATTACATGAGTATTTTGTAATCGATGAGTTTCCTGTAAAAAGATGATCTGGGCTTTATGCATTTTGATATATTTAAGCAAACCAGGTCTTTCGACATTATTGTTCAAACCATTAATATTTAATGATGAACATTTATAAGCCATTGTCTATAATGCGTTTGTTATTACTAACTGAAAGACCTTTCTTCCATTTTGACTTGAAATCTACTGAAAACGTACTTAACATGGATGCATAACATGTATTGAGCACTACAAAACCCCCAAATTATTTATAAACACATACATGAAACAAAGTTTGCGGTTTAGTTAAAAATTTAAACTATCCAACCACCACCTCTCCAGTACCAAACACAAATTATCAGTCTCGGATTAGAATACAGTATAAAACAAAAATGAAAAGCATTATGAAAGCAACTAAAGAAATCTGAATCTATGAAATGTACATTAGAATGAGAGTGTCCAATATATCTGAAGCTATACGAATATGTCACACATAATAGCACCTCTAATATGTGGATATGCCAGAAATACACATCAGATCAATGTATAAACATTAGAAGCTGAAGGTTAAGAAGATTGCCATTATTTTAAGAGTTTCAAGAAACATCAAATAATTTTACCATTTTGTCAGTCATCTAACATTTTTCATGTAAGGATCTGTTGAATATATATATATATATATATATATATATATATATATATATATATATATATATATACACACACACACACACACACACACACACACACACACACACACACATACATGTATATATACAAATAAAACCCTCATTACAACATAATCGATTCACCTAAGGATGTGGACATTCTACAAAGAGGTCTCATTGAGACTGATGCTTGGTGTTAAAGTCCTGGCCTAAAGCTCAATGTCAAGAAGTGCATTGTCATCCCCTTTGGGAAAAATACCGTACCCATGAACTGCCACATAGATGATAGCCTATTAAACACCGAAATCCTTCTACATGGATCCCTCATCACAAAGGGGTTCTCCTTCAGAAAAAGAGGTAATCATTCCTTTCTATTCATCCCTTATTAGACCCATTACAGAGTACAATGCCCTGTTTGGAATGCACCTCACAAGTCATCTGCAACAGCTGGAAAGGCCATGGAAATGCCTCATTAAGAAGATTACCAGCCTCAAACAGATGCCATATGACGACCGTCTCAAAAAACTCCAGCTCTACTCAGTCGCATATCGCTTATTCCAAGGTGACCTCTGCCTAACATACAAAGCCATGGCTAACCTAGACCTGATGGACATGCTACACAAAGAAATCCCAATCTCTCCGAGCCACACATTCCAGGGACCTAATCCTTGTCACCACAATAAACAGAACATGCTGGAGGGATAGATTCCTGTCCCAGAGACTTCCCCTGCTGTGGAATAGGCTGCCCAATCATGTCAAGCAAAGCTACTCAATAGCCCTCTAACAGAAATCTTGACAATTGGATGGGTAATAGGAAATTCACCCTAGGAATCACTGCTGTGGCTCTGCTTGACAGGGGCATGGGAAAATCATTTTCTTGGGTGGCGAAAGCCAGGGAACTCATTTAGCTAGGCTTGTATAGGCCCTAGGGCTGATAGCCTAGTACTTACCTATGAACCCATTACTCATATTTATTAACAATATCTATGTTGACATTTTTCATCAGGAAGGGGGGGGAAGAGAGAGAGAGGGAGAGAGGGGAGAGGGAGAGGGAAGCCTCACAACCCAAGGATAACAGAATTCTAAGTACAACCATTTAACAATTTCAAAAGGTCAAATGTCAGCGTTTCCTCAAGCTGCAGCTTCATAAACTTTTTAAAAAGTATCTAAATAGGCTCATGCACAACAAAAGCTGTCTCTAGTGAAGAAAAAAGAATATTTGGTGGGAAATTCAGATCTTTAAGTTTTAGAGTTTACAGAAAGCCAAAAAAAAAAAAAAAAACTAAACACTAAAGCTGCCTCGTCAATGTCATGAATCTCCATAATGAGAACAGTCACACAGACCACCAGTTTCCTCACAAAACAAACATCATGAAATAATTAACTCTTTCATATAAAAACAACTATTTAGAAGTAACAGCTGCCTCAAATCAGAAATCATATTATAACATTTCAATCATATACCCACCAGTTAACCAGGCCGGAGAGAGAGAGAGAGAAAGAACATAGTATGTATATATATATGCACATATATATATATATATATATATATATATATATATATATATATATATATATATATATATATATATATACACTTATAATTTAGCTATCAATAAAACACCATTAATGTCGTATCTTTTGGCTTTTCCTAGTTAGGGGTCACCACAGCGAACTCTGGTCTGCTAATGATTGGCAGTAGATTTTTACATACAGAGTTGCCAGCCCTGATGCACAACCTTCAACGAAGGTACGCCCATTCACGCACATCTCCACACAGAAGACGCTTTAGCTGAGAATCGAAGATAACGTCTTACTGTGAGGCGACAACGCTACCGCAGCACCACCAACGCAGTACATAAAACACCATTAATATACTGTATTAATGTTTAAATGTACCTAAACAAGGAGCCTAAAACATCTAGTTAGAAACACTAATCAGAAATACCTTGTAACACTAATCAGAAATACCTTGTTACCCCACCACTGACCCACTGGAAAAAATGCACTTTGGTATCAAGTCAAATTATAATACTACTGAAGAATTAGAAGACATATAATCACTTGTAGTTATTTAAAAGGGAAAAGTGTGTAAAGTACTTTTAATGGGGAGAGAGAGAAAAGGAACATTGGTAACAAAAAAGAATAGGAAGAAAGGAGAGAGAGATGGAAAGAGAGAATGTTATTTAAACACGTAGTACTATATGTAATTAAAAGTAGTAGATATAGAATGGAAAAGAGAAAGTTAACTTTCCAGAATCAAATATATTATGCTTCATAAAACAAAGCATTTAAAATTAGAAGGAATTTTGTTTCTTAGTTTTATTTGCTCCTTCCTTCACAGACCATCCATTTTTTGTTGCCCGTCTCTTCAAACTCTGGGATGACCATTCCATTTCTTCTATGACAGACAGTGTTTTCTTCTTTTGGATAAATTCTACTGCTTCTTGTAGGGAATCAAAGATCTTCACTCCTACTGGCAAGGTGATTGTTAGTCTTGCAGGAAAAAGAATTTGAACTTTAATATTGGCTTTTTTTTCAAGGACGTAGAAGAATACACTAACATTGCTTTCTTCTGGATATGACTGTAGAAGTGTAATCATTGTCAAAACAAATAACTTTTTCACCCGTCTTGATAGGGGAATTAGTCCAAGCTGATTTCAGCACCAAGTCCTTTCTTGCGAGGGAAAAAAATCCAACTATTATAGACCTGGGGTTAGATGAACTCAGAGATGAAGTTGGATTTGCCAGGGACCGGTGAGCGCTCTCAGTTCCAAAAGAGAGGGATTCAGGCATGTTTAGTGCTGTTGAAAACCACTTCTTGAGGAACTGAATCATGTTAGCACCCTCTTCTTTCTCAGGAATTCCATATATTCTTATGTTATTCCTCCTTGATCTATGTTCAAGGCCTTGCGGCAGCCTGGTGTTTTGTTTCAGAAGAAATTCATTGTGATGTTCATTTTCTGTCACTCTAGTATCTAGGTCAGTTGAGGTTTCCTCTAAGGCAAGAATATGTGCAGATTGTGTTTTTACTATTCCATTTAAAAGTTCCAGGTTACTGCATTCTTGTTTGCTAATATCCATTTTGTTTTTGAATTTGTCCAGTTTTAGTGACAGTTCTTGATTATAAGATGTAATTCTTTCTTCACTACATTCTCCTGGTGTGGGTTCTTCTTGTTGCTCATCTTGAGATCTCTGGTGGAAAACTTCTTGACAGGAATAATTAAAAAAATTGACTATGTATTAATTTTTAGAAAATAATAAAGAGTATTTTAATCTAACTTTTAGTTAGAATTTTCTAAACATTAAAGTACATTTCCTGTCAGGATATTAAAATCTAAGCAACGCTATGGATTTCTGCTATCAGACTGGCATCTTGGCCACATACCCCCAACTTATGAATTTCCATGAGTTTTACTCTCCTATCAGAGATACAGGATGTGAAGTCAGTTTATATAAATAAAAGGGGTGTGAGGTGGTGGGGTAAAGACTCCATAGTTTAGTTACTTAGCTGTCTGAGACTGTAACCTTACAAAGCTGAAAGGTTTGGCAGCAGCTTTTATTTTTAGTTTATGTTGTTATGTTAATAACTGAGATATATAGTTTATCTCAGACAGTGTAGATTGTTAAACTTTTTCAGTTTTAGTTTCTTTGGTTAATTTGTAATCAAGTAGATGTGTTAGAAGTGTTGTTTATTTAGGTGGTTTGAGATTGTAATGATTTTTTGTTCAATGAATGCAGATTTCACTGGGTGTGTGATGAATTCCATTTAGTTTTGCACTCTGCTATGGAGTTAGTATATAAATAAGGTTGACCATTTTATTTATTTATATTTTAGGTATTTTGCTGTATGTTGGAAACATGTCAGGGACTTTACATAAGTCTGGCAATAGTCATTTCCTTTTTAAATGTCTAATAAATATCCTTTATCTTATACAGTGCAGAATGTATACATTTTTGATTTAGGTTTATGGGTTCATTTTAATCAGATATTTAAAAAATGTGCCATTTATTTTAATTCATTCAAATTTTTGGGGGGGTTGGGGAGGTCAGCATTTAGACGTTTGGATTTCACTAGGGACCAAGAATCAGAATTATAAATTAATAACTGTAAAACAGTTGTAAATCATCAAATTAAACTAAAATGAAAACCATCAGCTCATTCAGTTCTTGTAAACTAAATGTTTTAATGAGTGCAGTATAAGTCATATGCCTTTCACTTATAGGCCACTACAATGTAAAATGAAATCTAATTTGTAGATATTCCACAGAAAAAAAAGAATTTAAAAAAAAATACATAATGCTGAAGCTAACACATGGTGTCTTCCCCTTCTCAGCTCTGTAAGTTCTTTCTACCTCTCTAATAGAAAAGGGCTTATATTCATTACCCTTAATCATTTACTTGGTTTTTGATTCTAAAACTCAAATCATATTACCCACCACATTTTGAATGTGTTGTAAAGCAATACTTCAGGGGGGATAGGGGTCTTACATTTCAAACAACTATTTGTTTCCATATTCCATTCACTCTTCGTTTGCTGTATAATTCTTTGCCATTATGCCTGCCAACAATGTAGCCACCTAAGACTATTTGTTCTCTGTAATCTGCATTCCCAGCATGGAGAGGAGAGTGATACCATAATACAGCCATGGAGGTAGTCTGTGCTTTTGCTGGGATTTTTTTCTAATAAAGGCTTATCCTTACCACAAATAGTGCAGGGCCTTAACCACTAGCTACATGTGTGCCTGCCTCTACTCATACTATCATGAAGACTACCATCCTGGACTTTGAAAGGCTAAGCTAATGTTGCATACAAGTTTGCTGACATGCAAGCACCTGCTTGGACAGTGTTGATTGGCTGATCAAAGCCATCCTAACCCCCAGAAGGGTCAAAGCATTATTAGAAAACTCATCCTCATCCACTTAAATCTCTACCAATCTCTTCTAGGCCTCACCTGCTCTTCAAATGTAGGTCATCTGGGTTATAGCAAGAGATTTATCTTGCCACACCAAAGAGCAGATGTGTTTAATTTACATGTCCTTTTACTCTGATCTAATTTACCCATTTTCAGTGCATGTTCTAATAGATTGCGATAAATAATATACTGCCTTCAACAATCAAATCTTTAAAATAAAATGTGGCCATTATTTGTCTGCCAACTTCCCTTTGAAACATAAATTTACTTTTAGTCAACTGTCATAAAGCCCGTTTCTCTCATAAGATCTTATCTTTTTTCCTCATGTACCTCAAATTAAAACGGACCACCTAAGCATCTGGTTTCCTGTGTGTCAAGAAAATCTGTCTGCAAATCTATACCCCTTCTTTTTGAAAACTTAATATATACTCATAATGCCTGAAACTCTTGTCATAAGATTATGTACTACTCACTCATATCTGTTCTCTCTAGCAATTTTGCACTTTTTTTCATTTTGCACTCAAACTATTTCACTTTCAGCTACAGGATACAGATACTGCACAAATTTCCCCATAAGAATAATGCTTACATTCAAAATGACTAGCTGAAATTAGCTATGCATGAAACTCCTCTCTACCAGGAACTGAATTTTAGGTAAATATATATTTTCAGTGCACTGCAAAAGTTGACCATAGGTGAATGCCTTCTGATAATGACGACATAAATACCATAGCATTTTTTTTTATTTTACATGAAAAAATGTTCTCTGCTTAGCAAAGGCGACCTTACTATAAAGGCACGGAGTTTCTTCTTTTTATATGGAGATATTTTCTGATTTGCATAACAACTCAATTATCAATATGTATTTATACCTCTGTAAGATAAAACATCCAAACAGATACTACTGAAACAATTCTGAGTCTGTGCGACTAGCTATTAATATAGGTTACAATGGCATGAAATAACAAATGAAAAACTCTGACTGACAAAAGTACTGGGCTACAAATTAAATTCAGAATATTATGGACAACATCCATTCTTTGAGTAACTGGATTCTGAATTTAATTTATATTCTGGGACTGTTCACTCTGTGGAAAATGCTGATGATCAAGTAAGACTCTACATTCTTCTAAAAAGGGATCACATGAGATGATACGACCACTTTATTAATAATGTAGACATAGAAAAAGCTCTATACTTGTTTCAAGGATTGATATACAACATTGAGAGAGTTCAAATATGTCTAACCCAATCATTTATCTAAATCCCCACAAATGTAACTAATAATTACAATTCTTGTACCATTTCTTAGCACAGAACTAAATCCTAAGAAGAGCATGGGCTCTGCTGTATGTAAACGTCTCTAGAAAGTTTGAGATCTCAGTGTTGGCATGGTTTGATTATTCCTCAAAAAACAGTGAAAAACAAATTATATCACTGTACTGCTTATGTGATGCCCCTGCACTGGTCTACTAATCAAGGAGCCTCAAACCTCACCACTAGCACCAGTGAGGGACATACACATTGGGAGGTTGACATGTAAACACACAGTAAAGTACAATTTCCCTTAAGAGTACACAGAGATCACAGTCAGTCAGTCTGGGGCTGGTTTCTCCCTCTTTCTCTAGATCCCCAATAAGACTCCCCACTGGCACAGCTATAGGGTTTAGATCTCAGCCGAGTGGTCAAGCTAAGGCCTCCTGCACCTTTTCTGTCCAACAAGTGCTTTGTGTCCCTGCCCAAGTAGTTGACACATGTAATATTAAAAAACGTTAGATCAGGAAAAATCTGATATCTAAAATGAATGGAAATGAAAAACAAATGCAATAGTCAATAGTATAAAATATAAGTTTTAGTTTTTTTTTTTTATATAAAGTCAATCCAGCTAGTAAATAAATATTTCCATATATTTTTATTATTTTCTTCTATTCATTGGCAGAAGTTAAAAACACAAAACATATTTATATAACAAAATATTCAGTAGTTATGTGTAAGGGACCTTACTATGATATGAATTTGCACTGAACCATAGTCTTTCTGCTTAATTACAACAGGATAGAAATTAGGCAGCAATAACTTGCGCCAGCAAAGTACAGTTGTGTACACTTACCATGAATGTAGATGTTAGAGTGTATTCACTGTTGCAGTCCTTACAAAATGGGTTATCCAGCTCCCGGTAGCCCACACTCGGCCAGAATACCAAAGTCCTTGGTATAGGACATCGTCTGCCTTTGGTTTAGGCCTGACGTCAGGTACAAAAGAAGGCAGCCGATGCCATTTCCTCAGGATTTTCTTGCCTTAACTGTCAGGAGCCCCCCCCCAAAAAAAAAGGTTAGACCAGGAAAAGAAAATCCAGTCTGTGCCCTAGGAAAAAAGGGGGGAAACCAGGACTGCAACAGTGAATACACTCATACATCTACATTTATGGTAAGTGTACACAAATGTACGATGTTCATCGTGTTTCACTGTTGCAGTCCTTACAAAATGGGTTGATTCCCAAAGCCCAGAAAAAAAAAGGGAGGAGGAACACTCACTGTTTAAGGGTTGGTAAGGATGCCCTGCAACACTGCAGTGACAAAGCCAGCCCTGGACTTAGAAAACAAAGGTAAATTGTAATGTTTAGTGAAAGTGTGGACAGAAGTCCATGTAGCTGCTTCCAGTATGTCCGTATTAGGTACATCTCTTAAAAAAGCTGCTGAGGTAGAGGCTGCTCTAGTAGAATGGGTCCTAATACTCTGAGGAGGAACCTTACCATGCTGTAAGTAACAAAAGTGAATACAATGAGCAACCCACTTAGAAATGGTCTGTTTAGAAATAGCTTTGCCCTGAGCTCCAGGAGCAAAACTAACCAACAACTGATCCAACTTTCAAAAAGGTTTAGTCCTATCCAAGTAAAATCTAAGCTGTCTATGCACATCCAGGGAATGCAGTAACCTTTCCCCTTTATTTTGAGGATTAGGGAAGAAGGTAGGCAGGTGGATAGACTGGTTAAGAGTCAGGCTCGAAACCACCTTAGGCATAAAGGATGGATTAGTTAGAAGAGAAACCCGATCCACATGGAAGATGATAAAAGGCTCTACTGCCATTAAGGCCTGCAGCTCAGAAACTCTTCTAGCTGAAATAATAGCCAAAAGAAAGGCAGTTTTCCAGGAGAGAAACTTCAGGTCTGCTGAGGCATCTGGTTCAAAAGGAGGCAGAGTAAGTTTCTCAGGAACAAAACTGAGATCGCAAGCAGGAGTAGGTGCCCTTCTGGGAGGCTTTAAATTGCTAGCTCCCCTGAGGAAATACATCAAGGGATGAGAGAAAATGGGATGCTCAAAGGAACAATGATCAGAAATGGCTGAAGCATAAATCTTGATAGAAGAAAAGGAAAGTCCACCATTAAGCAAGCCTGCCAGATAGTCAAGAATAAGAGGAAGAGTAGGATGAGAAGGGTCTTCCCCTCTAGTCTGCATCCAAATGGAGAATCTTTTCCACTTATCTGCGTAAGATTTCCTAGTGCTAGGCCTCCTGGCCTCACGAAGGATCTCCAATACTTGTTGGGAAAGGTTTAAATTATGAGCCAAGCTGCCAAGTGCAGAGTTTGAAGAGGAGGATGTAGAATTTCACCCCCCTCCTGAACCAAGAGATCTGGTATCAGGGGAAGATGCCAAGGCTGAGACTGGGAGAGACTGCGAAGTAGTGGATACCAGTGTCATCTGGGCCAGTCTGGAGCTATGATGATGGCCCTTGGTTTTTCAGCCCTCATCTTTAACAGCACTCTGGGAAGAAGAGGCAGAGGAGGGAATGCATAAATCAAGAGCTGTGTCCAGGAGAAAGACCGAGCATCCACCTTCCAAGCTTTGCTGTAGTGATCCCTGGTGCACAAGGTTGGAAGAAGATGGCTGGTTGGATCTAAGAGCTCCACCTGGGGAGTGCCCCAATGCTGAATGATGCGATAGAAGATGGTCTTGTTTAGTTGCCACTCATGAGGATCCAGGACCTGCCTGCTCAACCGGTCTGCCAAGGTGTTGAGCCTTCCTGGAAGAAACTGCGCTGTCTGATGAATGCCCATAGAAGCTGCTATGGTCCATAGTATTATGCTTTGTCTGCACAGGGGGTAAGTGTGTGTCCCTCCATGCTTGTTGATGTACTACATGATTGTGGTGTTGTCTGTCCTGACCAGAAGAGTACCAGGAGAGAGAAGAAGTTTGAAAGCAATTAAGGCCTGCTGGACTGCCATCAATTCCTTCACATTTATGTGCAAATGAACCTGTTGAGAGTTCCAAGTCCCCTGAATGCATCTGCCCTCTAGAGATGCTCCCCAAGCATAGCCAGAGGCATCTGTGGTGAGAGTCTGGCTGGCAGGAGGTGGACAGAAAGGCAGGACTTTGTTCTGTGCACAGGCCGTCGCCCACCAAAGGAACTCCGTCTGCAGGCAGGGAATCAGAGGAAGTATCAAGTCCAAATCCTGAGTGTGATGACACCAAAGGTTTTTGAGGTACCACTGTATTTTCCTCATATGCAGTCTGGCATATGGAATCATCAGAAGACATGAAGCCACGAATCTCAGGGCTTGCAGAAATTGCCTTGCAGAGAGAGATGGGTCATGCTTGCCAAATTTAAGTAATTCGAAAGATCCATTTGTTTCTCGAGGGAGGACTACCATCTGGTCAGCTGTGTTCAGGCACACTCCCAGGAATAAAATTGGTACCCACCAGGGAGATTGTGACTTCCTTTCATTGATGGTGTAAGCCCAAAGATATGAGAATGTCCTTTACAAAGTCCAAATTCTTTAAAAGTTGCTCTGGAGAGTTTGCATGAATAAGACACTAGTCCAAGTAAGGGTAAATTTGAATGTTTCTTTGCCTTCAAAAAGCAATGACTGGAGCCAGGCATTTGGTAAAAACTCTGGGAGCAGTAGGTAAGCCAAAGGGCAGTGAAGAGAACTGGAAGTGCCTTCCCCGCCCTGTAGTGAAGGAACTGCCTGCAGCGAAAGAACTGCCTGCAGCGAAGGAACTGCCTGCAGCTTTCCCTTATTGGGATGTGAAGATAAGCTTTTCTGATATCCAAAGTCACCAGCCAGGAATCCTTGTCCAGCATTGAAGAGTGAGCATTCTAAATTTGGGAATAACCAGAAAAGTGTTTAGAATGGACAAATCCAGAATAGAGCACCAGGTGCCCCCTTTTTTGGGAACCAGAAAAAGCCTCGAGTAGAAACCTTGGCCTATTTGTAGTGCAGGAACTGGCTCTATTGCTCCCAGGTTTAGTAAAGAAGAAATTTGTTTTTCTGTTTCTGCCCTTTGATTTGGGGGGTATATGGGTATCCTTAGTGGACATGGAAGGTGTGAAAGGAGAACTTGTAGCCTTGGGATACTATTTCGAGCACCCATTTGTCATCTGTAGTGGTGAACCAGACATTTGTAAACATGGCTAACCTTCCCACCAAAGGCAACCCTGGGCCTGCAGAGACAGGCAGGGGAAGGCTAGAGTCACTGGGAATGCTTGCTTTGGGAAGTTTGCTTAGAACTCCCTGATTTAGAAGAGGAAGCCTGCCAGTGCTTAGCCTTTTGAGGGATCGAAGTCTGTCCCCTAAAAGACCTGTAAACCCTAGACCGAGTATGACTGTTTACTAGGGTCAGGAAAAGTCCAGTTCTTAGAAGGGTAATGTCTACTAAAACGAGGAGGCTGAACTTGCAGAAAGCCCTTAACAGTTTGCATAGATTTGGCCTTATCCTCCAACTTTTTCAACATCTCTTCTGCTTTGTTACCAAAAGGATTGTCCTTGGGCAAAGTTACATTTAGTAATCTCGACTTGACAGGTTCAGAAAGGAGCTGTTCCCTGAGCCAAGCATGTCTTCCAATGACAGAACCAGTGGCTACTGCCCTGCAAGAAGCCGCCAAAGTGTCGAAACCACAATGTAGAGAATGTTTAGTGACAAGGGTGGCAGAATTCAATAAATCTTGGATGTCTTTACTCTCCATCAAAAAACACCAGCAATTTTAGCCTTAATAGCCTCCAAAGTATGCTGCTGATACTTAAGCATATGAAAAAGACAATTAACAGACCCAATAGCCAGGGTGGAAGAAGTATAAGCTGTTTTACCCCATCTATCCAAGGCCCTAGATTCCCATTCAGAAGGAACAGGATTTTTAGCAACTGTGGCTTTAACACCCTTACGGCCCTGAAAAATAATCTCTGGATCAGCAGTAGGATTCTTGAAAAGCAACTGATGAGAATCAGGAACTCTAGAATACCTGTCAAGCTTTCTGGGAGCAGGAGGAACAGAATTAGGAGTCAAAGAATTCTCCATGAAAACATAATCAACTTCCAAAACCAGAGGGATAGCCAAAGGCTAATGCTGTGTCAAATCCAAGAATTCCCTAATCAGTTTCTTAGACTGAGGAAAGTCCTGACTTTCCCATTTGAAATGCTCCCATGCTCCCCAAGAGTATTCAGAGTATCTCTAAAGGAAAAATCTTCTGGAGGGGAGGCAGAAGGGATGAGTCTTCTGCATCAGAATCCTCAAAACCAGAAAAAGTGGAGAGTTTCCCTCTTCATTAGCAGAGTTGATGGAAACCTCAGAGTCTGAGGCAGAGAAGGCTTCTGGGGGCAATTCCCTAATCCTTTTAGAAGGAGGTGGCTGAGAGCACTTGATAAGGGTCAAGAGATCACTAGCCATTTTAGTCATCTGAGCCTGAGGCATTTGAGGGGAGGCTGACAACTGCTTTGAAGTAGATTTTCAGCAGGATGGCCTGCTACAAAGTTGGAGGGACTCGGGAGGCCTAGCCACCACAGAAGTCTGAATCAAGGTAGCCCATCTGGATCTGGTCTCCGGGCAGAGAAAAGAGGCCTCAGAAGCTGGCACCTGCTTAGTGGCTCTGGATCTAGAGGTGGCAACTGGCAGAGAGTCAGAAAACAAAGTGCAAGCCTGCGGTATGGAGGACTCAGAAAAGGTTTCCACAGACCCCTGCTGCTGAACATCTGCAGACTGCAGGGGCAAAGAAAGCACCTCATTGACTACCGCTGGGCTGACAACCAACTTAACAGGGACATCACGGTCCTCATCCTTGCACTTCTTAGGAACATCTGAAGTCGGGAGACCAGAAGACACCATACCAACTACCTTAGACCAAACTCTGAAATGATTAAACAAGATCCTAGCTCTATGGCATATGGTACATGGGTTGAAAGAAGCACAGAGAACACAATTAAGGACATTGTGCTCAAGGCCCAAACAAGTAATACAATAGAAGTGAAAATCACGGTGCGGAATCTGTTTTCCGCAAGCAAGACAGTTATTAACTTTCTTGGACATTCATTAAAGCAAGAAAAGAGGGTTCCCAATGGGGTACTTATCTGAGGATGTCTTCAACTAAGCAGTCGGAATACAAAAAGAAGGCACTCAGCCGACTGGCACTCGTGCAATATGTGTCTATTTTGGGCTCTGTGGCAAGAAAGACTGAGGAAATGGCGTCGGCTGCCTTCTGCCTTCTTCGGCGTCGGCTGCCTTCTGCCTTCTTTTGTACCCGACGCCATGACATCAGGCCTAAACCAAAGGCAGCCGACGTTGTATACAAAGGACTTTGATATTCTGGCTGACTGTGGGCTACCGGGAGCCAGATAACCCATTTTGTAAGGACTGCAACAGTGAAACACAAACATCCATAATTTGCACATTCCTTGACACGCTGCATGGACAAATGAAGTAGCATAAATTATTAGGGTGTAATTCTGAATTCTCCATGGGTGTCCATTAGCTGTTAATCTATGCAGATTAAAGCCACAGAGTGACCAGTATGTACAACAGAACCAGGCAAAAGGCACTAAACATAAATCAGCCAACCACACTTAGCTACAAGTATCTGGCAGTCTATAAATAACATAGCACACAGTGATATACATTAGTCTACAAGACTTGTGTATATGTATAAGGAAACTTCCACTAAATTCACATTTTATCACATTTTATTACACAGTGCATCAAGCAACTTTGTCATCATTGTAATACAGTTGTGTTTTGATATGGTAACAGTTTTTCCAATTGGAATGTTAGTGCTAACCAAATGTATGAGAAACATTGGAGATAAATTATGTCTATTTTCAAGGGAATGAGAAATTTTGAAATGAAGATGGCTAATGGATTATAAAAATCTGGATGAAAATGTTTCTCTGAATCAAAACTCAGTGCCAAATGGCAGTTTTCACCTTTCTGGCATAGCTGTTCTGATGCCAGCTTAAAATGACTGGGTGAATCAGTTAAACTTCATGCGACTACTAAAGGGATGGTCGGAGAGTACATAACTATATTACGATTCTGCAGTATTTTGCCACCTGTGCTCTTACACTAGAAGTCAGTCCTGATCTTCTAAAGGCAGAAGGGTGTAGATTTCTTCTGATGACAGAGAAAGTGCATGCTATTTAAATTGGGAAGGCCTTTAAGTCATCAATCTCTGTAAAGTGGGCAAGTGTGAGGCAAAGAGTGATCGGACCGTTAACACCCCGGTAAAAGGCAAGAGGCACTATGATAAGGGAAAGAGGTATTGGAAGTAACAAAAACTTTGCGTAGCAAGCAACACAGCAAACATCCCATTGAGCCGTTGGATGTGGGACAGTACAGCACAACTGCAGTTTGGACAGAAGTTTGTGCTTACCAAGTCAGGGAAAAGCTGCCCCTGATTTCCCCCTTCCAAATCTGAAGCTGTTCTGTTTGGCAGTACTGCTCATGGATGGTGACTTCCCAAGTTAATAATTGCCAGTAAGAAAGGCTATTCACTTCCTCAACATCACACTTTAAGTGCTGCATTCAGCAGACCATCCTAGATGTGATTGTGCTTGTCTTTATTGGTGGCTTCAGACTTCTCCATCAGCCCCACCAGTAGGAGAGAAATCTGCTGCAACAATAAACACTTAACTTCATTTCCAGTTCTGTTCTTCCTAGCAACTTCGTGCTTAAAGAGGGAGAGAACAGGACGGAAGGGTCATTTTCGAGTGGATTTCCAATTGACAAGGGGGATAGTTTCATATCAGCTACCTACTACAATCAAGAATGCCTGTAAACTTTTGCTGAGGATTGTAAAGTGGGATTGTTTGACATTGGCAGTTTCCTTAAACTAAGAAGGTGACTGGGTTTTATCTTTTTCTGTTATTTTTATCGTACGGGCAGAAGGTTACTTCTAATTGGTATTTTGGTGCTTGTTATTTTTTTTTTGAAGGAACAGGCATCAAGAGCCAATAACATTTTAAGTGTTTGCTTTATTTCTGGCAGACATGTTTCAGTTTTGAGAATAAGGTGGTCAAGGCAAAGGATAGAGGTTGAATGAAGAATATTAACTCCATGAATACAAGGGTCTTGTACTGAATGGGAATAAAATTCCCTTAATGATGTATTTGTTATCGATATATTCATATGTGGAAAGTGTTATGTACTAAACCTTTTTATATATAACATGTCAATAGGGGCCTCTGCTTTGTTTTCTGTGTGTTCACACTTACTGGTTGTTGATCTAACCTGAAGTTTCATTCCGATTTATATCATTACACAAAATGGGTGAATATTTAAATAAGCAATTTGAAAATAATATTCGCCAAATGCTAAATCTGATTTTGGAAATATCACCATGAGAAATGTGTTTGGTGTTTAACATTTCTTCAGATAAAATAACACTAGTGGCCTCTGTGTATGTGTGTATATATATATATATATATATATTATATATATATATATATATATATATATATATATATATATATATATATATATAGATATATATATATATATATATATATATATATATATATATTTATATATATTTATATATATATATATATATATATATATATCGCAGTATTCTGTCATTTAGCGTGTTTTAAAACTGTGCTGCTTTTGTGTTCCGTGTATATATGACTCGCATCTACTGTTTGTGGTTCTAACTTGCAGTTACATTCTGACTTACATTATTAGACAGAATAAGTTGAATATATATATTTGAAAAATTGTATAAAAAACTAGATTAAGCTAGATACCATTTATGTTGGGATATATATGTGGCATACATTTGGCTTTTGAACCCAATGTTTTGTTTTGTGTTTTTAACAGGGAATGGACAGTACTGCGGTGGTGGTGCTGCGGTAGCGTTGTCACCTCACAGTAAGACGTTGTCCTGTTCGATTCTCAGCTAAAGCGTCTTCTGTGTGGAGACATGCGTGAATGGGCGTACCTTCGTTGAAGGTTGTTAGAGCTGGCAACTCGGCACGTAAAAATCTACTGCCAATCATTAGCGGACCGAAGTTCCACTGTGGCGACCCCTAACTGGGAAAAGCCGAAAGACACAACAACAGGGGAATGGACAGTGCACATTACAACTTATGGGACTAAGAACACTATCCCCTACTTTGTTTACAGGCAGGCTTTCTAGGGGAATGTGATGAACTCCCTCAAATATGCAAGTTGTGATTCATGATAAAATACCGACTACAACTTAACCTACAGTAGCAACTATGGCTTTGTGAATTGCTATATAGGACCTTGCAACTCTGTTTTTGCTTTTTATCAAAGCTATATGTATGCGTCCTAGATTTTGTATGCTAGGATATAAGTGTTGTTGGGAACATGCATCTTTGGTAAATTAATCCTCGGACGTTGCTTTTCCCTCATTTAATAATTGTCATTTGGGAACTGTGTGTTAGTTGGTTTGGGCTTCTCTGCATCATCCATTTTTCTATAGACAGAGGGTTATATTACTTGGATAGTTGCATACACACAAGGGACCTAACTCTCTCTGACCTAAATGTATTTTCATTTCTAATCTGACTTCATCTACCATGCTCACTTTTCCTACTATAATCCTTACCCCTACATTTATCCTAATCCTAATTCTACTTCCTTTGTATCACGCCTCCTCTTATACCAACTTCAACCTACACCCTATACCTCCTCCTCCACACCCCCACCTCACAAATCACTTCCATAATAGCTCTGCCTCTATCTCCCTCCGACACCATCCTTCTCTTAAAAGTAAAACTCTTCCGAATCCCTACTAAATTCTACAAATCCAAATCCACCCCCTACCATCCATTCCTAACCAAACACAAATCTCACAAACTTATTCCCCTTCTCTCTTACCTCTGCTTAGCAGGTGACATTCATCCCAACCCAGGACCAAACATTCCTTTAACAACCCTAGCTCCAACAACAAATCCACCAGTAAATACCTTAATTTCCTTACCATCAATGCCCAAAGCTTAGCAAATAAGCTTACCCTCTTTCATGCCTGGCACAATCATAATATACCTAACATTGTAGCCATCTCTGAAACCTGGCTAAAACCACACATAAGACTCCTTCCCCCCATTTATCAATCTCTCCGATCAGACCGCCTAAGTAAAGAGGTGGTGGTGTAGCTATAATCTACTCCAATCATTTGTCCATCACTCCCTACCCTAACCCAATCCCTTCCTTTAATAATGCTGAACCCGACCCTAACCCAATCCCTTCCTTTAATAATGCTGAACCCTACCCTAACCCTATCCCTTCCTTTAATAATGCTGAACCCTACCCTAACCCTACCCCTTCCTTTAATAATACTGAAACCTACCCTAACCCTGTCCCTTCCTTTAATAATGCTGAACCCTACCCTAACCCAATCCCTTCCTTTAATAATGCTGAACCCTACCCTAACCCTATCCCTTCCTTTAATAATGCTGAACCCTACCCTAACCCTACCCCTTCCTTTAATAATGCTGAACCCTACCCTAACCCTATCCCTTCCTTTAATGATGCTGAACCCTACCCTAATCCTATCCCTTCCTTTAATAATGCTGAACCCTACCCTACCCCTACCCCTTCCTTTAATAATGCTGAACCCTACCCTAACCCTATCCCTTCCTTTAATAATGCTGAACCCTACCCTAACCCTATCCCTTCCTTTAATAATGCTGAACCCTACCCTAACCCTGTCCCTTCCTTTAATAATGCTGAACCCTACCCTAACCCAATCCCTTCCTTTAATAATGCTGAACCCTAACCCTAACCCAATCCCTTCCTTTAATAATGCTGAACCCTACCCTAACCCTATCCCTTCCTTTAATAATGCTGAACCCTACCCTAACCCTGTCCCTTCCTTTAATAATGCTGAACCCTACCCTAACCCAATCCCTTCCTTTAATAATGCTGAACCCTACCCTAACCCAATCCCTTCCTTTAATAATGCTGAACCCTACCCTAACCCTATCCCTTCCTTTAATAATGCTGAACCCTAACCCTAACCCTATCCCTTCCTTTAATAATGCTGAACCCTACCCTAACCCTATCCCTTCCTTTAATAATGCTGAACCCTACCCTAACCCTATCCCTTCCTTTAATAATGCTGAACCCTAACCCTAACCCTATCCCTTCCTTTAATAATGCTGAACCCTACCCTAACCCTATCCCTTCCTTTAATAATGCTGAACCCTACCCTAACCCTATCCCTTCCTTTAATAATGCTGAACCCTAACCCTAACCCTATCCCTTCCTTTAATAATGCTGAACCCTACCCTAACCCTATCCCTTCCTTTAATAATGCTGAACCCTACCCTAACCCTACCCCTTCCTTTAATAATGCTGAACCCTACCCTAACCCTATCCCTTCCTTTAATAATGCTGAACCCTACCCTAACCCTACCCCTTCCTTTAATAATGCTGAACCCTACCCTAACCCTATCCCTTCCTTTAATAATGCTGAACCCTACCCTAACCCAATCCCTTCCTTTAATAATGCTGAACCCTACCCTAACCCTATCCCTTCATTTAATAATGCTGAACCCTAACCCTAACCCTATCCCTTCCTTTAATAATGCTGAACCCTACCCTAACCCTATCCCTTCCTTTAATAATGCTGAACCCTAACCCTAACCCTATCCCTTCCTTTAATAATGCTGAACCCTACCCTAACCCAATCCCTTCCTTTAATAATGCTGAACCCTACCCTAACCCTATCCCTTCCTTTAATAATGCTGAACCCTACCCTAACCCTATCCCTTCCTTTAATAATGCTGAACCCTACCCTAACCCTATCCCTTCCTTTAATAATGCCAAACCCTACCCTAACCCTATCCCTTCCTTTAATAATGCTGAACCCTAACCCTAACCCTATCCCTTCCTTTAATAATGCTGAACCCTACCCTAACCCTATCCCTTCCTTTAATAATGCTGAACCCTAACCCTAACCCTATTCCTTCCTTTAATAATACTGAACCCAATCCTAACCCTATCCCTTCCTATAATAATGCCAAACCCTACCCTAACCCTATCCCTTCCTTTAATAATGCTGAACCCTAACCCTAACCCTATCCCTTCCTTTAATAATGCTGAACCCTACCCTAACCCTATCCCTTCCTTTAATAATGCTGAACCCTAACCCTAACCCTATCCCTTCCTTTAATAATGCTGAACCCTACCCTAACCCAATCCCTTCCTTTAATAATGCTGAACCCTACCCTAACCCTATCCCTTCCTTTAATAATGCTGAACCCTACCCTAACCCTATCCCTTCCTTTAATAATGCTGAACCCTACCATAACCCTATCCCTTCCTTTAATAATGCTGAACCCTACCCTAACCCTATCCCTTCCTTTAATAATGCCAAACCCTACCCTAACCCTATCCCTTCCTTTAATGATGCTGAACCCTACCCTGACCCTATCCCTTCCTTTAATAATTCCGAACCCTACCCTAACCCTATCCCTTCCTTTAATGATGCTGAACCCTACCCTAACCCTATCCCTTCCTTTAATAATGCTGAACCCTACCCTAACCCTACCCCTTCCTTTAATAATGCTGAACCCTACCCTAACCCTATCCCTTCCTTTAATAATGCTGAACCCTACCCTAACCCTATCCCTTCCTTTAATGATGCTGAACTTGTAACTGGCCTTCTAAAATTAAATGACCATAAAAATATCTGCATCATCTCCCTCTATATTCCTCCTGGTAACAACACCAATACCCTGGAAGACATCCTCTCCTGGACCTCCTCTAATATTAAACTTGAAACCTATATTATGGGTGATGTAAAGATTGACTGGCAAAAAATCAGACCCTAATCCTACCATTTCAATCAATCTCTTCAATTTCACTCAACTCACTAACTCCATTACTAGGCCCAACAAAACCAACCCTCAGGCTCCATCCTAGACTGGATCCTGGTATCTCACCCTAACAAAATAACAAAATCTGGTGTCGCTATTGACACATTAGGAGACCACCTCCCCTGCCTTCACCCATAGAGCTACACCCTTTCTCACATTCCCACCAACTCTTACATACTCGCAATCTCACTAACTAACACTTCTACCTTTTCGGACTCCCTTAAGTTCATTAACTGGAACCCACTAAAAACCCTACCTTTAGACAATGCCATTGGACTATTTCAACTCTACATTTTTAACTGTCCTAAACTCCCTAGCTCCTATAAGAACAAAAAGAGTTAAAGCTAAAACCACCCCATGGCTTACAATAAAAAACAAAACCATTATGCTACAAAGAGACAAAACCTGGAAAAGTTATCTCCAACATAAACAGCCTGTACTGTTACTTAAATACAAACAGCTGTGAAACCAAGCTAAAAAACAAGTCATTAAAGATAAAAAAAATCCTACTACATCACATCAAACTCCAAATAAATCATGCAAAAACCCCCAAATAATTCTGGAGCTCTATTAATTCCCTCCTCAAGCCTGGTACAAAAAACAACCCATGTCCTGATACTAGTAAATCTGAACAAGAAATCACCGAACTATTCAACACCTTCACCTCTTCTATTGCTGATCTGATCAAGACCTTCCCAAACAATAACTCTCCACCCCCCTCTGCTCAGGCTTCCTCCTCCTCTCCTACACCCCCTACTTTTGAACTTAAACCTGTATCCACCTACCTTATAAAAAAGCTGCTTTCCAAACTTAAACCTTGCACCAATGCCCCCGACAACATTCCTTCCTCCTTCTTAAAAATTGCCTCCGACGGTATTGCTCTCCCTATCAGCATCCTAATAAATAGATCACTACTTGAGTCCTATGTACCCATACTATGGCTTTCTGCATTTATTCTACCACTCCACAAGCTTGGTAAAAACTGTAATGTTTCCAATTTCCACCCTATAGCCATCCTCTCACCAATCTCCGAACTTCTTGAAAAATGCATATACCTGCAGCTCATGCCATTCCTTACTGAACACCGGCTACTCTCTCCTACCAAACACAGCTTCCGCCCTGGACACAGTACCAACACAGCCCTTCTATCCATCTTACATTCTGTCAATCTAGCTCGAGACTCTGGTAACATAATTTCAGCTGTTCTACTAGACTTATCTAAAGCTTTCGATTCTGTCTCCCACACCCATCTATTAAATCATCTATCAAATTCTCTACATCTCCCAAAAAAACTCTTTCCTGGTTCTCCAGCTACCTTTCTGACAGGTCCCAAGCTGTCAAATGGGGCCAGACCTCCTCCATTTTTTCCTCCCCACCCCTACAGGAGTACCTCAATGTTCCATAATAGGCCCTTTGCTATTTAACATCTTTATTAACGATTTCTACAAAGCCATACCCAATACCAAAATTGTCCAATACTTAGACGATTCCACTTTGATCTGCTGTGCCTCTAACCTGTCTGATCTTCAGTCTCTTAACTCAAACTGCCTTCTCAACTACTGAAAACTGGATGCACCAAAACCACCTCTCACTAAACGCTAACAAAATTCACTCCCTCAGAAAATTCACTTCAAATTACCAGCATTAACAATTCCATTATCGAAGTCGTTCCCTCTGCCAAACTCCTTGGGGTCACCATCGACAAACACTTAAAAATTCAATACTCGCATCCAACTTAACATCAAGAAAACCCACATAAAACTCTGCCTACTCTAGAGAAACAACCACTTCCTCACTCCCTCCACCAGACAAACTTTGGCCATTACCTATCTCCTCCCCTCTCTTTTTGTATGGCGCTCCTCTACTTATCAATCGATCTTCCACACTCACCTCCAAACTGTAAGTGTGCTACAATAAAATCTCCAGATTCGCTACCAAGGCAAAATCCTCCTCCCATCACTGCACCTCCCTACACTTTTAAATTGGCTTGAACTCCCTAATCAACTTGACTTCCTACAAATCGTCATAGCCCACAAATTATTATTCCAACCTGCTATCTGCCCTGCATTATCTAATATCCTACAACCATATACCCCCCTTAGACCTACTCGCCAAAACCTTATAATAGTCCAAAAACCCAAGCTCCCAGCTGGTCAGCTTCTACTCTCCTTTTCCCTAGCCAAAAAATGGAATGCCCTGCCCTCTACTCTGAGGACCTGTGACAATCCACACACCTTCAAAACACAACGTCATTCTTACCTGTTTCTTCACAGGAAATGTAACTGCACTCTTCAACTCACATCTCCCAAGCTCTGCTCCTCCTCTCCTGGCTAACCTTCATACCTTCCTAATTTCTCTCATATAATTAGATTATAAATGTAACTAAACAGTAACATCTAGCCATCTTGTTGTATGCCTGTCTTTCTCTTGAAAGATTTTTAATAGTTTTGCTGTCTTTACTGAATATCTGTTTTGACTGTAATACTAACTGTTGATTGTTATACTACCTGTTGATTGCAATGCAAATATTTTTCTTGTAATTCTCTATGTAATGTAACTTTGTATTGTGGAGCTTTTCTCCCTGGGCCTCCACTGAAAATGGGCTCTCGAGCCCAGTGGACTTCCCCAGTCACCAAACTGGAATAAATAATAAATAAATAAGTGCTAAATGCTAAAAGCCTTTGATAAAAGATAAATGTATACATATGGCACATTTGCTGATGGGTTCCTAGGAATAAAAACACAGATACACATGTGATGGTATCTGTCCATGATATAAATGTGCTTGAAGCCATCTTTTGAAATATAGTTATAACAGATTCAACATAGATTAGGCATCCAGATGAATATGACAATTAGCAGTTGTCAAAGAAAGAAAAATAAAAAAAAAAAAGGGGGGTGCAGTAGAGTAAGTAGTTTGGGAACAGGAGTACAAGAAGAGAGGCAGAGATCAAGAGCCAAATGTTGACAGGTATCCTACCAAAACAAAGTCTAAAATGCTAGATCATAAGAGTGTAAAAGTTGTTTGGGGGAATTGCATTATTAATCTGTATTTTGAAGGTCAGAAGTGTAGCTGGCTCAAGCAACACCTTGTGCCAGTCTAACAAACTAACACCCCATAACTTAGCTCTTCAAGTAAAAAGCAAAAAAGCAAAAAAGAAACTTGCAGGATGCTTCCATGCTTCTTGAAGATATTACCCAATCCATGCACCCCTATCCAGCTCTTCAAGTGAAGAGCCAAGAAAATAAAAAAAAGTCTGCTCCTGCTGGCACAGCTGGCCATGCAGGTCTCATTTCTATGTCCTGACCCTCACCCTTCTCTCTTAACAGTTAGCAAGTTGCTTGCTACAAATGTAACAAACAGTGTATACCCTGTATGGAGTGCTATGCTGCTCAGGTTGCACTACTATACTCAGGTTTTAGTTAAGGAAAACATATTTATTTTTTTTACATTTAAACTGTAGTTTAGAGCACACATGGAGTGCTACAGTGCTCAGGTTGGACCACAGAAGCCAGTACTGCACTACAGAATATGTTCAGGATGATTCATGGCCAATCGAGCCTCCTACCACTTTGCACCTAGGATAGTGGTCCCTCTCGCCCCACCCTAATTACACTACTGATCAAGGTTACCAAAAAAGAATAGGGTGAGGATTCACATAAACAGTTATGAAACAATCAAAATTGTAAAGTTACTGATGAAAGGAGAAACCCTGCAGTTTGAGAAAAGGAAATAGGAGGGGGGAACTGATTATCCGGATAAGAAAGAACTGGGCCAGAATGGATAGAGATTTGAAACCGTTTTGAGTTTGTGGTTGTCTAAGAGTAGATGGCATCAGGAAAAAGCATTTGACCACACAGCATGAGTGCAAGGCTTCAACGTGCACATTTGGTGTCTTGGCTTGGTACACAAGGAATCTGTCTTCAGAGTGGAGTTCTCTTGTGGGACAGCACCACTTCTCAGTGACATTAGGGAAGAAAATTTGGATGGTTAGTGCAGAAGAGTGGGCTACCTTCAACTGGGTGTATTGAAGATTGCTGAAAAAGTCCATCCAGTTGTTTTTATGTACAGCAATGCATTGGTGCGTTCTGCTAGGGAGATCGCAGGCAAATTTTGCTATTTTGTTGCAGCATTGCTCTAGTTTTTTTTTTTTGGATCCCTCCCCACATCATCCAAATGGCATTTCTGCCCACTGCCCGCATCTGTCCTGGCTCTACCAGCTACTATACCTCACCTACTAGACATACTCCTTAATCTACTAGGACTGATTATGGAAACTGAGTAACCAAAGTCTACATCGGTTTAAAGAAACAAGAGAAAATAAATAATTAAAACAGTTAATTCAAAAATGTATTAATGTATGCCAATATACCATTAGGGTTTCATTAGAGTTGTAAAACATCATCACAGCTTCCTGCTTTAAATAAACACAGTATTAAGCAGTAATTAAGGTTTAAAGACATATTACTTAAAAAAAAAACCCTCTGTAAAACAGTTTGTGTATGTATATCCCCATGTGTCAACCTTGTTTTCTAATTCACTCCTAAAGCAACTGAGTAAATAAATATTATTAATGAATTGTGACATTTAACTGGTTTTATTTAATTTCCTCTTGTTTATTTAAAGACTGATATATATATATATATATATATATATATATATATATATATACACACACACACACACACACACACACACACACACACACACATACATACACACACACACACACACACACACACACACACACACATATACACACACACACACACACACACACACATCTGTTAACTCGGTTTGTGTATTTTTTTTTTGGATACTAATCATGGAAACTAAGGTCATCCTGAGGTATCTCGGTTTTCTACATTCAATATGGGTGGGGGGGGGGTACATTTAATTTTTTAATGTCCTACCTACTTTTCCCACCGTGCTCCCCTTATATTCATGGACTTCAACCAAAAGGTTTCTTCCCTCAATGGACAATGCAGTCTGTTAGGGAGCATCATCAGTGAATGCCTTCCCTGACACTGCCTCACATACTTCAGATAGTAATCAAACCTGGGTCACTCAGACTGTTTTTATGAACATTCAATATTTTTAACAGTTCAATCACTAAAGGTCAACCTTTATTGGCTCGAACTGTTAAATGTTCGATGTTCTAATATAGACCCTAGTTAAATATCTTAACCACCAATTAAAAACACAAACAAGTGGATTATTTAGGTCAGGATTCTTGGGACGTTTTGGTGGTGAACTGCAATTAAGTTTATAACATTGGTAATATTGTTTCTAACAACTGATGTAAAAGCCTTTTCATGGTAACCCCCCACAATGTAGATATTGAATGGTTTTCAGACCCCGAATTACAAAACTAAATTGTCACATACTAAAATCAATACACATGTTCAATCAATGGAAGTAGTACTCAATTATAAATTTTATGTATTTTGAGGGGCAATATTTTTGTCAGCAGAAAAGGGTGGCCATGAGACCAGCGTGTGGTCCACTTTATGCCAATATAATTCTGAGAGAGTGGGAGGATAAATATATATTTACTACTGATTATGCTTCCTCATGGTGCCTTTACACTGGGTACCTAGATGATATATTTATTATGTGGGCAGATGACAAGCAGAAAATTCCTAAGTTTATTGATTAAATCAGACATTTTTGCACTTTACCTACAGTACACATGAACATTCTATACCATATTTGGCTATTCTGTTAAAAGAATTATAATACCAATACTCTTATTTCACAAATATACAGAAAGTCTACATATTTAAATTAATTTCCTGTATTATACTAGTTGTCACTTCCCACAACAGAAGTATGCAGTTGTAAAAGGACAGATGGTAAAGGGCTGCTCGAATTGTATCATTATACAGTGACTTCATAAAGGAATGCCAGTTATTAAGGGATATGTTTTTGAAAAGAAGTTACCCATTAGTACTAATCAATTCTATAATGGAAAAGGTTATTACAAAATGAAAAAAAATGGTTTCTATACACCGCATGGTCATACACTTTCACTGATGAGAAGTTTTAATTATGGTAATAATACTGGGAGCCAATATGCAGGTACCCCAGAAAATATAAAGAATGGAGAAGGTATTAAAAACAATAAATAGTGTAAACAAATATGATACATCATTTATTATACCGGTTTTATAAATAGTGAGTGCATTTATAGTATGCAAAAATATTGGGAATTATGCAGATATGGCAAATAAACCTCACATTATCTGCAAGAAAGGTAGGAGTTTCAAAAATACCTTTGGGAATATATGGGATAAAAATAGTAACTGAATATAAAATGTCAAGTTGTATGTGTTGTCGATCTATACAAGTGGGGCAGAAAGTAACAATTGTAGATTAGACCATAAAAACACATGGTAAATTTAACTGCAATACACAGGGTGCAGTGTATTTGGCTAACTGTCATAAATGCAGGGAAGATGGAGTGCAAGTTAAAATAAAGAATATATGAGCATATGTATGAAATAAAAAAAAAACAAAAAAAAACTAATGCTTTATGTAAACAAATTAGCAATAACTCATTACATTATGTTTTGTATACTGGAACAAATTAAATACAATCAGAGGAGTGGCCCATGGAAGCAGACATTGGAATGTAGACAGCTGTGGTGGGAAATGAAGCTGAATGCCTCTGTGTAACCAGGGCTTAATGAAACGACAACTACTGCTTGTCTATTACAACTGAAAGCCTGTCAAAAGTAAACAATGATATATTAAATTCATTTACTATTGGGTTTAAGTAACTTTAAGTGGTTGTAATTTTTTAGGGCTATGAATGAATTTATATGTTTTTAGAACAATGATCTTTTATTGGTCAATTGGCATCATGTAACTTGGTCAATGCTTATATAAGCTCAGTTAAAACATTTGTAAACTTTCTGATGAAGTTCAGTGTTTGAGGATGAAAGTGTTTAAACAAACATTGTTTTCAATAAATTAATTGTATTGCTGGAAATGTGTTTTTTTTTATTGGTTATTAGTTTGGTAAATAAATATAGAAAAGTACTAGTACCCCAGCTTTTGTTGCCCAAACCTTTCAGAAATATTGTGATAAGAACAGAATGTAGCCATGTTCTAGGAGGACAACGTGGAAAAGACAAAACTAAAGCAAGGAGAGTTGCGAGAATAATGAAAAGTTGAAAATGTCTGTGCTGGATGTGGTGAATGCCATAAAACAGACATGCATCCCAATGCTCATCACACCAGTGTCCTTTGAACATATTGTAATAGAGATTGTTGTGCTAATGGCAAATCCCTAAAATGGCTTTCAGTGTAAATTTTACTTATTTGGGGATGTTCAGCTAAGTGCCCAGAAGCTGTTACACTGTGTAAGGCTAATGCTAAATCCAGGAGGCTACCTCTTATTGTTTTCAAAATTAGGGATATTGAAGGAAATAACTACTAGACAGGGAACCCCATTTATTAACAGAATAATGTGCCCACTGTGTCAAAGATGTAAGGTCAAATAATCAAAAACCTCAATGTTCCATTGCTAGACAGATGGATTAACTAGCAGGTTTCGAATAAACCTTATAGTCGATGCTGAAAACATGTATTATGGAACATTTCGTACCACACCTCTTCCTTGCCATTACAAGCCTTGAATGAGTTCAGTCCTTGTACAGTCCTTTTTCAGTTATCATCTGGCAGGCACCCTTATGGACTGTTGGATATCGTTGGAGGAAACTGGAAAAAAAATCACATTTGAAATTTTCATAAAACACTATACCAGTATGCAGCAAAGGCTGAAAGTGTGATGCCCTCAGTCTAGGAGTACATGAGATCAGCCCAAACTGCTCAACAAAAATGAATAACAGAAATTTAAGACCAGGGAATACAAAGCTGGAGACCAGATCTTAATTTTGGTATGACATCCTAAATCCACATAAAAAATGGAAAAAACACTGGTAAGACAATGACCAGGTGCTAATTATGGTCCCCTTAGCAAAAACATGCTAAATGTAAGGGTAAATGTTAGGGTCCACTTGAAAGAACAGAAAAGATAAATAAAGTAAGCTACAGTGTTAGGCTAAGACAAGGTGAGAGCACATATATCATGTCAATGTTCTAATGTTCTATAACCAGGGGAAGTACAATAAACATATAGCATTAGCTTATAAACATATAGCGTTAGCTTGGGAGCAGGGACTAATTCAAGAAGAAAAACCAAGAGCTATCCCTGCAGTTTAGGTAGATGATGTTACTTAAGCCAATGGAAAAAAAAGGATTGTTTTTAGAACGGTCATTGTTTACCTCCCCTAACTGACTTCCACTAAATGTTTGTGCATACAGTATTCATCTTGCTGGGTTCCTGCATATAAAAATATTCCTTCCTGATATTCTCCTAGTTAATTATGACATGTTCACCTACTCAACGAGCATGGTAAAATGTGAATAGTATATGTGCCTGTAACTTATGTGATTCTAGTTGTCTACTGATGTACTATGTTCTTCATCTGTAAATATGTTGCAAGTAATTGCTATGTTAAATTATTAATTGTTATGTAATCCAATGTAATTACTGTCTGTTTATTTTAACTGTGGAGCTTTTCCCCCCGGGCCTCCGCTGAAAATGGACCTACGTCCAGTCAGACACTCTCGGTCAACAAATTTAAATAAATAAAAAATAAAAATAAAATAAATGTGAATTTTTGTCACTTTCCATGTGATCCTACTTTTCTCTTTAGCCACTGACTAAGCACATCATTTATAATGTTCCTTACCACCAGCTGAATGCACTGCTATGTGATCCCCTTACCATGAGCTGAATGCACTGCTATGTGATCCCCTTACCATGAGCTGAATACACTATGTGATCCCCTTACCATGGGCTGAATGCACTGCTATGTGATCCCCTTACCATGAGCTGAATGCACTGCTATGTGATCCCCTTACCGTGAGCTGAATGCACTGCTATGGGATTCCATGAGCTGAATGCACTGCTATGTGATCCCCTTACCATGAGCTGAATGCGCTGCTATGTGATCCCCTTACCATGAGCTAAATGCGCTGCTATGTGATCCCCTTACCGTGAGCTGAATGCGCTGCTATGTGATCCCCTTACCGTGAGCCGAATGCGCTGCTATGTGATCCCCTTACCGTGAGCCGAATGCACTGCTATGTGATCCCTTTACCATGAGCTGAATGCACTGCTATGTGATCCCCTTACCATGAGCTGAATGTGCTGCTATGTGATCCCCTTACCGTGAGCTGAATGCACTGCTATGTGATCCCCTTACCATGAGCTGAATGCACTGCTATGTCATCCCCTTACCATGAGCTGAATGCACTGCTATGTCATCCCCTTACCATGAGCTGAATGCACTGCTATGTCATCCCCTTACCATGAGCTGAATGCACTGCTATGTCATCCCCTTACCATGAGCTGAATGCACTGCTATGTCATCCCCTTACCATGAGTTGAATGCACTGCTATGTCATCCCCTTACCATGAGCTGAATGCACTGCTATGTGATCCCCTTACCATGAGTTGAATGCACTGCTATGTGATCCCCTTACCATGAGTTGAACGCACTGCTATGTGATTTGTTTCTGCTGTTGATGACTATGTGAATACTTGTTTCTGGCTATAGGTGACTGGAGAGGCTAATGTTGGAAGAATCAAGTAGTCAGCTTCAAATTTGCATTCCAGAAGATGGAACAGAGAGGATTTACTGTGAATAAGTAGCAATGCCAAAGGGTAAAGATCAAATGATCTGGAGTAGTAATGTTCATAAAACTTTGCTGGCATCACTGTTGGTACCTGTGCAGTACACAAGTTCAGCAGATTTACAAGAGAAATGAGGAGGAAGATGAAGAAGAGGAAAGGTCATGGAAAGCAGCTGATAAAGACATTTTCAAGGCAGAGTTAAGGAAGCGTCTATTCATGCACTGGGTTCTGTACTAGCTCTGTGGAAGACATTTCTAGCCACAGCAATTTAATGCAGACTTTTGTAGTGGTTGAGGAATGCAAAGCACAAATCCAGGAATGGATGGCTATGGTACTGAATGAATAGTTGTACTAGAGCATGTTATAACACAGAGGTGGATCAGTACAGGGCAACAACAATTAGTACAACTATTAGTTTTCATGATCTTGGTACAGGACTCTATTCAGATAAACAAACACTTATCCAAGTATTCTTATTTCTCACAGTAACCTAGCTATGAATGATTCTATAATACAGGTAAGCAATTAACAGTTTTTTCTTTATAAAAACTATCCAAACCAATCCTTGTCCTTACAAGCTCAAACAAGCATCGAAACATCCAATTGCTAGAGCTCCATCGTTTGCATTAAACCTCAAACATTTTATCTGCTGATTTTTTTTTTATTTTTCTTTTTTTTATCTGTTTTTATGTTCCGGTACCTTAAAGCATAACTAAAAGAATCTCATTCATTTTTTTTAACATTTTAGTGCTCAAACTTCAACTTTAATATAAGCTGGTATTTATATTGATCACTGCTGCAGTAGCCTTGGCTATATGCATTATATCTTGCCAAGTGTATAGCAAGCTGGTGAGCTTCCAAAGCTTCAAAGCAATTTACATGTACCTAAACTGTCAAGCAGATTGAGATGATCTGACTAAAAGCCAAGTTTGTAAGTGAAGCCCTTTAGAGTTTTACTGCTGCCGAAGAGTACACTCCTCTGAGGATTTTGAGGATCAACAGTCTGTCTGGGTTTTCTTTTTTGGTCAGATAAGTTCTCTTTGGGGGAAAACTAATTCAATTTCCTTATATTTACTGATGTTTTAATATGTTCCTCTTCAGGAAAATTATTTTAAAGATAGGAGTGCATCTTATCTTTTCAGATCTCACCACTTGGGTTTGTCAGAAGAGAAATGTTTTGGTGGAGTGAACAGATATCCTTAAAATTAAGGTCTCGCCTTTTCCATTCCTGCTCCAAAGCAATCAGTCACCACAGACACATTGGAAATTGCTTGGGGAGCAATTTTGGGAGGGATAAAAGTGCAGGAGGTGTGGGATACCAAGGGAAGATGCAAGCACATAAAAATGAAGGGGATGTTTGCCTTGATCAAAGTAGTCAACTCTGAAAAAATCTTTGGTCTCCGGGACCTCATTAAGTGGTTACAGACATCATAATCACATGTTACATCAATAAGCGAGGGGGAATCAAATCATACCCCCTTTGTAAACTAGCCATGTTTGCTTGGAATATAGCTTCACAACACAATCTCACTCTACAGGCACCCTACATTCTGTAAAAGGAAAACGGTGTCAGAAAACCTGAACAGGACCAAGGCAGTCCCACAGAAATGGAATCTAGATCAGGGGGGGTCTTCCAAGATTTGATTATTCTGTGGGGAGTTGCTCAAGTAGACCTCTTTGCCAGCTTCTGTACAGTCAACTAGCAACATTCTGTTCCAGGATGCAACACAGGAAAGCTTTTCTTTGGACAGAATTGTTCCTGTATGCCTTTCCGCACTTTGCACTAATATCCAAAGTACTTCTATCCAAAGTACTTCTTATGAGTCAGAAGGAATCTCCCAAGATCACTGTGGCGACTCCCTTCTGTCCAAGGAAACAGTGTTTTTTCCTTCTTTTGGAAATGACCAGGGACAATTACCATGAGCTTACCCACAGATTGCTTCTACTCACACAAGAACAGGGATGTCTGATATAGTCAGATATCAATCATTTTCAATTAACTGCATGAATTATATGGTTTTAATTCCTTTGAGGCAGCTGTTCTGTGAGGATGTGCAGTTATTTACTAATGAATGATATGGTTTTAATTCCTTTGAGGCAGCTGTTCTGTGAGGATGTGCAGTTATTTACTAATGGAGGTAAGAAAGCCTGCTACTAGAAAATCATATATATTAGTAAATGGAAAAGTTTTCTAGTTAGTTAGTGCCAACAACAAAACCAGCATCCTAGCTAGTGCCAACAACAAAACCAGCATCCATTCAGGGGTAGTTGTTCTTGTTCTCTGGTTTTAAAGTACTTGTGGAAGTTACTATCCTATGGCCTTTCTTATTCTTCTTTCAAGGTTCATTTATCAACCATTTCAGCATTTCTGCCCATGGACCACCTCTTTCATGGCAGTCTCATGACAAAATGTTCTTGAAAGGGGTTTTGCATAAGAAACTTGTAAGTAAACTGGTGGCCCCTTCTTGAGGTCTTAATTTTGTGTTATAGAAGCCAACACTTACTCCATTTGAAGTAGTTAATCTGACTTGAGGATCTTAACATGAAAAAAGTTTTACTGATTGTTTTGACCTCTACAAGGAGGATATCCAAGTTGCAAACTTTTAGTGTGAGTTAACCCAGCCTCATTTTTCATAGGGTGTTCTTTGAGAACTATCCTTCTTTTATGAATAAAGTGGTATCAGAGTTTATTTTAAGGCAAACTATCCATCTCCAGGTTTTCCTTCCTGAATCTAAAAAATAAGGGAGAAAGGATACTCCATACCTTAGATGTCCAGAGACAACTCAGTTACTTTCATGACAGAACTAAATATTTCAGATCTTCAGATGAATTGTTTACTGCTTGTGAAAGTAAGGAGAGATAACCTCTGTCAAGACAGACTAATTTACGAATGGATGTCTAAGGCTATTTTTAGTTACACACCATGGCAAATCTATTCCAGGAAGGTTTAAGACCCACAAGAAGTATTCTACAAGCTGCTACTTGGTTCTCTGTGCATACTTTTCCAAAGCACTAGAACATTGATTCCTTCTCTTGGATAAGATCAAGTTTTGCTAGAACTATTCTCCAGGAGCTCTTGGACACTTTACCATAACTGTATATGGAAGGAGATCTACCCATATAGCTAAGGCTACTGCAGCAGTGATCAAACCTCTACTGTCATGTTAAGATCAGCTTGCACAACTGTACTATTTCATTTTCTTTCTACAATCTTGGATGTGTTACTGTTAACACCCTTCACCACCCTTCACGTGTCATCTTTTTTTTAGAGTGCTATAAAAACAGTATGTTAAATCAATTTGTTTACCTCCTTTCTAAGTCAAATGCTTCGTTTGTTTCTTTTAACTCATTCATGCAATGGATACTTATTCTAACCTTTGAATAATATTCATTTTTTTCTTGATTGTTATATACATGGTTATAACTTTTTATTATACCTATACAACAAATGCCATAAACATCACAAGAACCTTAGCTATTTTTCTTAATTCTCTCTTAAAGGACTAATAAATGTTAGTGGGTATTAATGCTTTATATGGATTCAGTGATCAAGTGCAAGAGCTAATCTACATTGTTTTGTGGTAGATAATAGAACCATTCTTTCATTTTTCATAACTTGGAAACAGAATTTTTACCACAATACAAGTCTAAAAATCATTTAAAACCATCTAACTTTAGACATAACAATCAGTAGTGCAGAGTGGAGTGAACTGGCAGTTGCTATAGGAACAAGGCATTCGAGTATTGTTAAAGTCAGATTCCAGAGGGTGCAATACTAGCATGCAAACATACATATATACAAATTTGGGGGTGTGGGGGGGTTTGACCCCCTGCAAAAAAGAAGTTTCAAGGATAAGGGCCATTTTTGAAATTTGTTCTTCAGGTTTTTAGCCTTTTTTTCCGGCTTTTTGCACTCGGCATTAGGAGTACTGGCATTTCAATACCGTACCTTTTGGCACTCGAAGAATGGTGTTAATGGATGCTGTATCTCCTTTAACAACACTATAAAACTTCAATTCTGACTGAAACTTATTAGCCAAACAAGACGATCATATCAAGAATCTCTCATTATTAACCTTTGTATATATTAATGTACCTTTTGCCCATTGTAACAATAGCTAAAGTCAAAGGAAAAGAAAGCACACTCACCTAGTTGCTAATATTACAGCCAGGCAAAAATATACATGGAGGATACCATCATACACAATAAGTGACCCCCATCCTATACAAGCAATCTGGAATCTCAGTAAAACACATAGAATGACACAAAGTATGCAATTTTGGGAAAATGCATGGAAAACAGGGAAAGCTAACTAAACATTCCAACATTTATAAAACATGACAAAAGCAGACAAATTAAATAACTATTACAATTTACAGACTGAACATAAAAACAACCATTAATAATTTCAACTATAAATTACATAATTTAAACCTGGTTAAAAATATTCTCTGCCAAATTATTCCATATGTGCAGCCTTTGCTTTAAACTCACATTTTATAAATACAGCTAATTCCTTAACAAAAACAATAAACTCAAGAACTAGGCCTTGTAGATGAATGCGGACACATTCTCTTTGAGCTGGTTCAGGAGGCTGAAGGTAATGCAAAGTGAAGAGGTTAGCTTAGCTGGGTCTTTCTTGGAGTTCATGCTGAATGTTTTGTGAGTGTAATATTTCTAGTCTTTGCTTTGGATATTAGTATACCAATCTGATTTTGAAAGGCATGCATATAAATATCCCATTGAATTACTATTAAAAATGTTTGAGTCATTTAAGAAACCTTTGATAAGTTAATGAATAACAGGCTAGTAGGATTAATTTTTGTCATTATGCGTTACTTGTGATGTATCTTCCATGATCATGTAGTTGACAAATGCTGGCCATTACACACTAGCAATCTATTTAAAAATAAAACTATATAAAAAAGTAAAGCACAGGGAATAATGCTGAAATTTTACATTAAATTAATGCTGACCTAATTTGTATATATTGCTTCTTTTTCTTCT